>NC_049909.1:11712417-11830585 GCF_001411555.2 Juglans regia | reverse complement strand
TTAGTATTAGTTATATTGATTTAGTATAACTATATAATATATTAGTATAAGTTATAATACTATAAGTTATAACTGTAGTCTATATTAGTATTAGTATTAGTTATAGCGATTAGCATAACTATATATTAATATTTGCTATAGTGATTTTAATTTAGTATAACTATATAATAGTATTAGTATAAATATTATTATATTACACTAGCTATATCACTGATGGTATTAGTATACTAATGTCTAATACTAATATATCACTATAGTTAATAGTATCACATAGTAATATAGTATTAATAATTAATACTATAGTGCTTTATATAGTAATTTATATATAGGCTTAAAGTGGTTTACTAATAGTATTAGTATTAGGCCATAAATCTAATTATTATACTAATGTATATTAGAATTACTAATATATTTATCAAAATGAATATGTTGAGAATTTATTAGGACAAAAAATATAATTAATACAAGATATTGTTATATAAAATTGATATGAATAATACTTTAGTTATTATACATTAGTATTATATGTTATTATAAATTTATAGATTAGTGTTTATCCATTAGTATATTTATTACAATATTACATGTTGATGTTATTATGCATCTTAGTGTTTATAGTATATTATATATACATTAGTATTACATGCTATTATATTTATACATTAGTAATTTAGAACAACATGGTATAAATTGTAAATTTTTAGTAGTATGATATTTACATATAGTCATATACTAAACTATTATTAGTAAATTTAGTCTTAATATTATAGTATAAATATATTATTTAACTAGTATAAATATAAGTAATTTAGAAAAACACATATTTTGTGCATAATATATAAATTATATTATGCACAAAATACTATACAAGGTAGTATATATATTATATTATAAGTTAAGTATAATAGGAATATTACGTTCGAACGTTTGAAGTTAACGTTCGAACGTTAAAGTAAGAGGCGGGAATTTTCCCGCTCGATGTTTAATATCTGTGTGATTATTTAGACGTAAAGACGTTTATACTATACGTTCGAACATCAAATCCGTCAACGTTCGAACGTTAGTCAAATTAGTGCGGGAGATTTCCCGCTCAAATATGGTAACACTTTCATGAAATGTACGTTCGGACGTTTAAGTAGTATGTTCGAACGTTTATCTATAAATCTACAAACGTTCGAACGAGAAATTGTGATACATTCAAACATATATGAGGAAAGTGCGGGAACTTTCCCGCTAGATTTCATGTTATATCATAAGAAGAGTACGTTCGAACGTGTATTTTAAACGTCCGAACGTTCTGGGCGGGAATAATTTTAGAATTAACGTTCGGACGTTTAAAGTTAACGTTCGAACGTTTAAACTAATAATTTTAGAACTTAATCAGTACGCGCACGGGAGGATGCCCATTATTTCTTTTCTCCCGTGCGCGCAACAGAAAGAGAAAGAGAGAGAGAGAGAGAGAGAGAGATTTCGACGAGAGAGAGAGAGAGAGAGAGAGAGTTAGAGAGAGAGAGAGAGTTAGAGTGAGAGAGAGTTGAGTTAGAGAGTGAGAGAGATGTGAGTTTTGGTAAGATAATATTTTTATTTCTTGTCTTTATTTAAATTTTATGATATTTATAGAATGTGTTTTTGTTATAGAATATTTCTAATAAGTTAGTGTTGTATTTTTTTGAAGGATTGCTTGTTTTGGGAAGTTTGAAGATTTTGATTTGTAAGAGGATATTGTGAGTACTAGGTATATTTCTAAACTTTATCAATATGTTGTTGTGATTTGATGCTTACTTTTTATCATATTGTGATTATTGTTTGTATAGTTTGTAAATAGTTTGTGAGTTATTCTAAATATGTTGTGATATAAATTTGAAATATTGTGTTTATTATTAAAAATATATTGTCATTAGGCTTTGTTAATACATGTTTATTGCTTATTCAAGTTTAGAAATATGTTAATACATGAGGCATGTTATTTTGTGAATATATTGTGAGTTATCACTTTTATATGTTGTGATATGGATTTGATATATTGTGATAATAGTATTTAAGTATGATAATTAAATATTTATAATAATAATTAATATATAAGAAATAACAAGCATAAAAGTAACTCTTTAAGAATTATAATAATTAAAATTATTGTATAACCATTGAAATTTAAGTATGATAATTAAATATTTATAATAATAATTAATATATAAGTAATAACAAGCATAAAAGTAACTCTTTAAGAATTATAATAATTAAAATTATTGTATAACCATTGAAATTTAAGTATGACAATTAAATATTTATAATAATAATTAATATATAAGTAATAACAAGCATAAAAGTAACTCTTTAAGAATTATAATAATTAAAATTATTGTATAACCATCGAAATTTAAGTATGATAATTAAATATTTATAATAATAATTAATATATAAGTAATAACAAGCATAAAAGTAACTATTTACGAATTATAATAATTAAAATTATAGTATAACTTTTGAAATTAAGTATATCAATTAAAATTATACTTTAAGAATGATGATCTTGTACACAACGACGAAATATTATCTTGAAGAAATGTTGAAATTTTAATTTAATTGCTTGACTGTCATAGTCTTTCCGGCCTTGAGAGTTGTCAAGGTCGGACAGTTTGTGACGGTTAAGTAATTAGACTAAAATTTAAACATTTCTTCAAGATAATTCTCCCTCGTTGTGTACAAGGCACAAAACTTAGGGTCACATAATTATCTTCCATCTCTCTTTAATTTAACAATATAACACTACTTGAAGGTGACATTGTTAATGTAAACAACATGGAGACATTGTTAGTATGATTTTTTGCTAGATGCGTGTGACATTGCATAAATACCCTTAGACCCGTTGGGGAATCAGTGTACATTTATGTGTCCACTGATTCCTGAATTGTCCAGTGTGGACAGTTTGAGATTATATTATCTGTATTACACATTTTTGTTACTCGCTACTTTCCACGTTTAATATGAAGTTTCGGTATCTTCTTCTATTGTTCTTCGGGTATACTGTTCGTAGGGTCACAATCCCGATATTTGAACATGTATACTTGGAGAATTATGGGGAGGTGCTGGCGGAATTTCTACTAACGTGGAAATTAGTAGAGTGACGAGATTTGTGTAATATGGAGAATATAATCTCGAATGGGATAGGACCAACTACCTTATCAAAAAAGTAATGAGAATTGGAGGCAAGACATGCATGTGAATTTTCAATATACGTGTTATTAATATCTGGATGTTTTTAGAAATGGACAAAAATTGGATGCGTCTGGACGATAGACTTGGAAAGGATTACGTACCCTATGCATGTGGAGTAAGAACTTTCATTGATTTTTCACGGGCCTCTGCTGATAGTCGTGGTTACATTAAGTGTCCATGTCATGTCGAGGGTGTAAAAATTTGTGTGCGATAGGATTGGATGAAGTAGAGCGTCATATATTTGTGAACGGTATGGATCTGGGGTATACGCGATGGGTACTGCATGGTGAGCCGTATGAAGGGTCAGCAGATGTATTGGTCGATCATCACAATTATTTGTGACACATGGATGATGATTATGAGTAGGATGAGATGGAGGAGATGTTGGGTGACATTGGAGTTGGGATGTTTATGGATGAGGTTAGCGACAATGCCTCAAGTGGTGGAGGGACTGATTGTGAAAATTTTCCTTCACTGTGGGAAGATGCAAAGCGCGAGCTTTACCCAGGTTGTACAAAACATTCCAAAATGTCGTTTATTGTGCAGTTGCTTCACATAAAATCATTGTGTGGGATGTCGACGAAAGCAATAAACATGGTATTGGACTTATTTAACGAGGTGCTTCCCGAAGGGTCTGCATTGCCTAAGAACTTTTATGAAGCGAAACAGTTGAGAAAGGGATTAGGATTTGAGTACAAGTCCATACATGCATACAAGAATGATTGTGTATTGTTCTGGAAGGAGAACGAGGAGATACAAGCATGTCCTGTATGTGGAGAGTCGAGGTGGAAAGGTAAGAAAAACGTGCCGGTTAAGGTGTTGCGGTATTTTCCCTTGAAACCTAGGTTGCAAAGACTATATATGTGTAAGAAAACAGCTCATGATATGAGGTGGCACGAGGAGAAAAGAGTTAAGAATGACGGGTATATGAGGCATCTGGCTGATTCACTTGCGTGGCAGTCTTTCGATAATCAGTATCCAGAGTTCGGGTTAGAAGCTCGGAACGTGCGCCCGGGACTCACAACCGATGGATTCAACCCTTTTGGGAATATGAGTACAAGTTATAGCACTTGGCCCGTTGTATTGATTCCGTACAATCTTCCACCATGGAGGTGCATGAAGGCGCCAAACTTTTTGTTAACTTTACTCATCCCTGGCCCTAGATCACATGGGAATGATATTGACGTATTCATGCAGCCGTTGATTGAAGAGCTGAAAGAGTTATGGGAAACAGGGGTTAGAACTTATGATGCATCTAAGTCGACATCTTTTCAGATGCATGCTGCGGTAATGTGGACCATAAATGATTTTCCGGCGTATGGGAATCTTTCTGGCTGGAGTACGAAAGGGAAGTTAGCATGTCCGACGTGTAATAAAGAAACTGCTAGTGAGTGGCTAAAATTTTCTCAGAAGTTGTGTTTCATGTGTCATCGACGTTATTTACCAGCAAATCATGCATGGAGAAGAGAATGTGTCAAGTTTGATGGGAGAGTAGAGGATAGGATTGCACCAAAAGAGTTGTCTGGAGAAGAGATAGTGGAACAACTGCAACATGTTAGAGCGAACAATTTTGGCAAAGGTCGGGGAAAGAACAAGAGAAAACGAGCCGTATCAGAATTGAATTGGACAAAGCGTAGTATTTTTTTTTATTTGCCGTATTGGTCGTCATGCAAGTTGCGACATAGTTTGGATGTAATGCACATAGAGAAGAATATTTGTGATAATATACTGGGTACATTGATGAGTATTAACAAAAAGACGAAAGACACGATCAAGACGAGGAAAGATCTTGAGAGAATGAGAATTAAACATAATCTGCATTTGCAGGTGGAAGGCAATAGGGTGGTCATGCCGCATGCATGTTTTACGATGACGAGGGAGGAGAGGATGGATTTCTGCAAATGGTTGCAAGGTGTGAAGTTGCCAGATGGTTATACTTCAAATATTGGTAGATGCGTGAGTCCTGATGATTGGAAAATCAATGGATTGAAAAGTCATGATTGTCACGTATTTTTGCAGAAGTTATTACCTGTGGGAATTCGTGGGAAGCTGACATCTAATGTACGTGTCGCCATATCTAAACTATGTATGTTTTTCAAGGATTTGTGCCCTCGGGTAGTAAATCGAGATGTGTTGTCGAAATTGGAAGAAGACATTGCTACTATACTATGTAAATTCGAGCAGATCTTTCCACCATCATTTTTTGATGTCATGGTCCATTTAGCAATACATTTACCGCGATAGGTACTTCTGGGTGGACCGGTGCAGTTCCGTTCGATGTATCCAGTTGAAAGATATTTGGGTCGATTAAAGCGCACTGTTGGGAATAAAGCCAAAGCTGAGGGTTCAATAGCAGAGGCTTATATACACGATGAATGGTTAACATTTTGCTCTCTATATCTTCGTGGTGTTGAGACACGATTTAGTCGTCAAGAGCGAAATGCTGATCTTGCTACTCCGCCTCCTCGTGAGCTATCAGTGTTTTCCCAGAATGTACGACCCTTAGGTGCACAAACAGGTTACGATTTAATTGATGGAGAGTTGGGTAAGGTTCGGTGGTATGTGCTAAATAACTGCCGAGAGATTGATGATTATCTTAGGTATGTCATTTAATTTATTTGAATAATTATAGTTTTCTTTAAATTAATTAGAATTGTTGTGCTCAAAATATACTTCTTTTGCAATATGTTATAACAGTGACCACATGGACAAACTTAGAACGGAAGGCGTAGAAAATATAGAGGCAAGACACGAGGAAGAATTTCCCGGATGGTTTGAAGAACGTGTATGAACTAAAATTATATATATGTTATATTGTGAAATTTTTAACTCTGGATAATAAAATAATAAATATATACTATTTCAATTTTTAGATTTTGGAACAACGTGCTCGTGATCCCGGATCAATTTCTTCTGAATTGTATGCATTGGCCCGTGGTCCCTCAAATAGAGCACTTCGATATACTGCATGCACGGTTCGATGTTATAGATTCCATACTTTGGACCGTGAACGTAATAGAAAGACTCAAAACTGTGGTGTGTTGGTCGAGGGGAGTCATGGAACAGATGATATTGACTATTATGGTGTCATATGTGATATTATCGGATTGAAATATCTGGGTGGGTCTGTAACATATGTCTTCAAATGTGATTGGTGGGATCTAGGCGGTGGTCGGGTTTCGATACATAGGGATAATCACTTTATGAGTGTCAATACTGCATCTAAATGGTACGAAGATGATCCATTCGTATTGGCTTGTCAAGCTACCCAAGTCTATTACTTGATTGATCCAATGAAAAGTGCTGATGAAGATAGTGGGGAGATAACTTGTTGAGTTGTACAAAAATTTGTTCCTCGAAATATATATGAAGCAGGAACGAGTGCAGATTACGAGAATAGTGGAGATGAAGATGACAATCTGATTGTTGAGGCATACCAGGAAGATGGAGAGGGTATTAACTTGTTTGTTGACCTCGGTGCACTCGAGTTGCTCCCCTTGTGTAGAGATGATGTCCCACCCGTACATCTCGACCCGTCTGTATTAAATGATCATTCAATTCAAGTCAGTTTGGAGGAAGATGAAGAAGACGAGTCAGAAGATGAATACGAATCAGAATCCGGGCATGAGGTGGATAATGATGATGAAGATGTTATTGATGGAGATTCTGAAACAACTATGGAAAATTCATCTGAAGAGTAAAAGTACTAAATATTTTATTTATATAGGTGACTATAAAATATCTTAAATTTTCATAATTTCTTCTAATTAATTTTCTTTGATATAATTAATTATTTTAAAGAATGCCGCCAAAACGACAACGAAGAAATGTGCCTCCGCCAAGTCCAAGTCCTGAATCCATTGAGGACTCCCCACTCGAGGAATCCGTTCCTGAAGATCAAGCTAACACAGAAGAGAACAACAGCCAGTCGACACCTACCAGTAAGGAATAATTATATATATAGTTAATAATTTTTTCTCAATAACTATATAATTATAATTATAGTATATCTATTATTATCATGTAGTTGATGCATCTGCACGTCGCGGTCGTGGCTATACACGTGGAATCTCTCTTGAAAAAAATAGAAGGCACGGTAAACTGAAGATCACAATTCCTGATAATTCCACTGGAGGAGTGGATGATAGTGCAGCAGCGCTTTCCTCCTATATTGGCACAGTAGTTCGAGCTTATGCTCCATTTTATGTGCGCTCATGGCGAGATGTTCCGAATGAGATTAAGGAGCACATTCGAAGTCGTGTGCTGGTGAGTTTACTTTTCAGTACATTTTTTTCACTTAGATTAATCTATTATATTTTTTACCTGATTCCCTTGTTAGGATGAATTCGACCTCGACTTTAGCCGTAGCGAGGATTTGAGAACCGTGAATGAGTTGATGGCTACACTATTCCGACGTCACAAAGGACGATGTCATGACCACTTCAAGAAGTTTGAGGCGTTGGAAGAGGCTGCGCAGTCTCCTTTTCAGCAGATGAAGTTAGATGATTGGAGAAAGTGTTGTGATCTTTTCGCATCTCCAGATTATCAGGTATTTTACATTTATATCTTTAAATTATTTACATTCATATTCGTTTTATACATTATATGTATACATATTACAATTAACATTTTTAATATATTTTGTAGCACTTGAGTTCTACAAATGCACAGAATAGATCCGTTCTGACTGTCCACCATCGTGCCGGTTCAAGGTCATTCCACCGTCTTGCTGAAAAAATGGTAATTAAAAAATTATAGAATTTATTTATTTTCCTGATATTCTTTCTGATAAGTACTAACATTATCTTTTTAAAATTGCTAATATTGTCGCTTTGTTAGAAACGTGATGATCCTGAAAACTTTTCCCTCGTTCATGTCTATGCTGCTGCTCACACTAATGAGCATAGTGAGTGGATGGATCCTGTCGCTGCAGATAATTATGTAAGCAGTGTTAATTTTGTTAAATAAATTTTTTATAGAACATTTTAATAGTTTATTTCTTATTTCTATTTCTTTTAATACGTTACTAATTATTTACGATCATTACCTTTTAAATTGCAGAACAAAATGTTGGAGATGCAGTCGACTTCTGCGGAATCCTCTCCTAGTGACATAGACATATTCACCCAAGTGCTCGGGCCGCAGTCTAGTATGGCAAGAGGTTTGGGACGATCTATCAAGCATAAATGTTCATCCTCCTCAACCTCATTGGCTTCACAAATTAATAATCTTACAGCAGATTTAGAAGCTGCACGGCGTGAGAATGAGTATATGAGGTCGAGACAGCAAGAGTTAGAGTCTCTCTTAGAACGACAGTCTCATTTAGAGACGCGTTTGCAGGACCAACAGAGAGACCAGGAGGAAAGAATACGCAGTGAAGTGCAAGAGCAAGTGCAACGAGAGATGATGGTGCAAATGGAGCGTGTTATGTCGTTGCAACAGAATCCCCGTGGGCGAGGGAAAAAGAAGAAATAAATTTTATCAATATTTCTGACTAGTTTTAATATCTAATTTTGTACTTTTATAAGACATTGTTACTTCTTAATTGGGTATGTAATATGATACTATTGGTATTTTGTTTTTAAATTTTATGAAATTAGTATTTCTGATCTGTACGTTCGAATGTAAATAAAAATCGTTCGAACGTTGGTTCACACTGTACCAAACGTTCGAACGTAAATACAATTGAATCGTTCGAACGTTAAACCGACTAACGTTCGAACAAAGAACTTGCATTCGGACGCTCCTTCGTTTACATTCGAAATAACGTCCGAACATTAAACGCGCTACGTTTGAACATTTACGTTTACGTTCGAACAAATATTCGAACGTTTATTGTAATTAACGTTCGGACGCATTAACATGCGAACGTAAATATGATACGTTCGAACGATATACAACAAACGTCAACTTCTCTCATTCGAACGCCAATCGGGTCGGGTATAACGTCCGAACGTTTAATTTTACGTCCGAACGTGATTTTCTGTGACAGTTCATAACCGTCACAAAAAAGGAACGTTCGAACGTTGTACCGAACGGAACACTTCCAACCGTCACTAAAAATATTTTTTGTGACGGTTGAACAGTAAACCGTCACCAAATGTTTTCTGTGACGCACTTTACGTGACGGTCATGGTGACGGTTTCAAACCGTCACCAAATATGTTTAGTGACGGTTTGCCATTTTTTTGTGACAGTTTCCTCTGTCACAAAATACACATTCTGTTGTAGTGTGATTACGTACTGGTAGGTATATATATATCACTACGAGAAAATTATTTATTTGTGGTCATTTAATTCTAGCGAAATGATTATTTACAATTAAAATGAGTCTGTTTTGATCATAAATAACATTTTCGCCACAATTAAATGGTTATAAAAGCCTATTTTTCTTGTAATAGTACTTTTATATAGTATTTACGTACTGTTTAGATAAACACTTATAGCTAAACAAGGATATTAAAACTAGTATCATATTACTATACGTACGTAATATTAAATACTTTTTAATATCTAGTATTTACGTGCTTGGGTGAAGGATGAGGTTTCAAATGTTAAATGGTTACTTACTGGTTTTTATGGCCAGCCAGAGGTGGGGAAAAGAAAAGAATCTTGGGAGCTGTTAGCTTCTTTAAAACCTGAAGATTCGATGGGGTGGTGCATAGTTGGAGATTTTAATGAAATTATTTCAAATGATGAGAAAGAAGGGGGGAGACCAAGGTCAGAAAAACAGATGGAGGATTTTAGGGAAGTTCTTCTAAAAAGGGACTTGCATGATCTAGGGTGGAAGGGTGAGAAGTTTACTTGGAGTAATTTGCATAGGGATGAATCTTTTACAAAGGAAAGATTAGACAGGGCTGTTGCAAACTCAGAATGGATTGAAGTTTTTAATGAGGTTTGGGTGGAAGTTTTAGCTGCAAGAACTTCAGACCACAAGCCTCTGGTGACTCATGCTATCAATGGAAGGAAGAGACACTGGATCAAAAACCTAAGCTTCAAATATGAAGCAAATTGGGCTCTAGATGGAGAATGCAGAGAGGTGGTAAGGCAGGTATGGAAAAAGGTTGGAATTTGCATGAATCCTCTTGATAAAGTAGATGCTTATCTGAACAAGAGCAAAAAGGCTTTGCTGGCCTGGAATAGACAAAGAAGGAGAGGAGGGGAAAAGGAGATTGAGGAGAAAACAACAGTGTTACAGCAGCTGCAGCTAAATGAGAGTCATCTCAACTCAGAAGAGATAAGGACAGTGAAGAGAGAGCTGAGTATTCTGTTGGAGAATGAGGATTTAAGGTGGAGACAAAGAGCAAAAGCTAATTGGTACAAACTTGGGGACAAAAACACAAAATTCTTTCATGCTTGTGCAAATCAAAGAAGGAAGAGAAACACCATCCAGGAAGTCACTAATGAGCAGAACAGAAGGGTTAGAGGAAACTTGGAGATCGAAAGGGTCTTTAGTTCTTATTTTCATAATCTGTTTCAATCCACTGAACCCTCTAAGGAAGATCTTGATGAGTGCCTAAGATTTATCGAGCCAAGGGTGACTAGAGACATGAATGATATGCTGTCAAAGAGCTACACTAAAAGGGAGATTGAGGAGGCTTTGAAACTAATGTCCCCTTTGAAGTCCCCTGGACCAGATGGTTTCGGGGCTTGTTTTTACCAAAGTCACTGGTCTCTTATTGCTGATGAGGTATGTGAGGCTGCTTTGTCAGTTCTTAATGATAACTCCTGGATTCCCTCTTTGAATTACACTTTTCTGGCTTTGATCCCCAAGATTAATGAGCCTATATTGGTGAGTGATTACAGACCAATTAGTTTGTGCAACGTACTGTACAAACTAATCTCTAAAGTCATTTCCAATAGACTCAAAAAAGTGCTATCAGTTATTATATCACCTACTCAGAGTGCTTTTTTACCTGGAAGATTGATTTCAGACAACACTATGGTAGCCTATGAGTTGATTCACTCGATGAAAACCAGGAAGAAAGGGAAGGTAGGGAATATGGCAGTTAAACTTGACATGTCAAAAGCTTTTGATAGAATTGAATGGGGATATTTGGAGGCTGTTTTGAGGAAATTAGGTTTCTGTGACAGATGGGTCTTTCTCATCATGAAATGCGTCTCAACTGTGTCATATTCAGTGTTGGTCAATGGAAAACCTGGTGAAAGGATTTATCCCTCTAGGGGTCTTAGACAAGGGGATCCCTTGTCACCCTACCTTTTCATTGTTTGTGCCGAGGGACTCAGTTGTTTGCTAAACCATTCTGTAAAGAGGGGAATCACAAGAGGGGTACAAGTAGCAAGAGGGGGTACTTCAATTAATCACTTACTATTTGCAGATGATTGCATCTTGTTTGGGAGAGCCACATTAGGGGAGTGGAATGAGCTGCAAGAGATTCTTAAGAGATATGAAAAGGCCTCAGGGCAGTTCCTAAATAAGGATAAGACTTCTATCTTCTTTAGTAGCAACACCCCATTGGAGGACAAAAAATGCATATTAGAGGCTGGCAACTCAGTGGCATGTGGCAGCTATGAAAAGTATCTAGGACTACCTACACTTGTTGGTAGATCTAAATACAACACTTTTAGATCTATCAAGGAAAAAATATGGAAAAAGATATCTAGCTGGAAGAATAACTTTTTATCTATGGCTGGGAAAGAAATATTAATCAAAGCAGTATTGCAGGCCATACCTACCTACACCATGAGTGTATTCAAGCTCCCTCTTAAACTTTGCAACGACATTAATGTCATGTTTTCCAAATTCTGGTGGGGGAACCATCAGAAGGAAGGGGGTATCCATTGGCGTAAATGGAGCAAGATGGCAGGGCAAAAAGATAAGGGTGGGTTAGGTTTTAGGGACCTGAGTTGCTTCAATCTTGCCCTTTTAGCTAAACAAGGATGGAGACTTATTCAGTGCCCTAACTCCCTAGCATCAGTGGTGTTCAGGGAGAAATACCTAAAGAATGATAACTTTCTTGATGTCAAGCTGGGGCAAAAACCCTCGCTGATATGGAGAAGTATTTGGAATGCTAGAGGTCTAATCAAGGAAGGCATAAGGTGGAGAGTTGGTGATGGTAAGAAGATTCAAATCTGGGGCCAGAAATGGCTGAATACTCCTTCATCTTATACAGTGCAATCTCCAATAGCAGTGCTTAGGGAAGACTCAAAAGTAGCTGAACTGATGATAGCCGACAGAAGGGAGTGGAATGAAAACCTGATTAAAGCAGTCTTTGAAAAAGAAGAAGCAGATCAAATCCTAAGTATACCTCTGGGCAGAGGGTTATCTGAAGATAAAGCTGTTTGGGGGCCATCAAAGAAAGGGATTTTCACTATTAAAAGTGCATATTACCTGCAACTTGAAATGAGAAATAGGTGCAAAGGGGAGTCTTCAATGGAGAACAATAGGTGGAAGAGCATTTGGAAGCTAGAGGTTCCAAACATGGTTAAGATATTCTTATGGAGGGCAGCAAATGATTTACTTCCTACAAAGAGGAACCTGTTTCTTAAAAAAATAGCTGAAAACCCCCTATGTCCACTCTGTTCTAGAGAAGAGGAAACCGTTATTCATGTGCTTTGGGATTGCCTAGCAGCAAATGACGTGTGGGCAACTGACCTGAGTGGAGTTCAGAAATGGAAAAGGGGAGAAGGTGATTTCTTGAGGCTATGGGTGAATATGTCAGAAGTTTTTGAGAAAGATAAACTAGAGAAGATAGCCATTATGTTCAGAAAAGTTTGGTTGAGGAGAAACACCTTTGTTTTTGAGAAGAGACTATCTTGCCCGAGAGCTTTGGTAGCTTCAGCAATCGTGACACTTGAGGAGCATAAGCAAGCAAACAGCAAGGAAAATTCTGAAATTCAGCAGGAAGCAATACCAGTTAATAAATCAAGATGGATTCGTCCTGAAGCTGGCTTTGTGAAGGTTAATTGGGATGCCTCCTTGGATTTAAGGTTGAATAGAATGGGGATGGGAATGATCATTAGAGATGAGGAAGGGGAAGCTCTGCTTGCTGCATGTGACAGTAGAAGGAATGTGAGAACACCAGAAGTGGCAGAATGTCAAGCTTTATGGAAGGCACTACAGGTTTGCAGTGATCTTAATTTACAGAATGTGATTTTCGAAGGTGATGCCAAGGCAGTCATCATGGCTGTGCAGTGTGAAGAAGATGACTTCTCCATTGTTGGTTCTTTAATTGATGATATTAGAAAAGTCTATAAGAATAGGCAAGATTGGTTTATACAGTTCGATTATAGGGATAAAAACATTGTAGCTCATACATTGGCAAAGAAGGCTTTAGTGTTAACTGAGGAAAAAATTTGGTTAGAAGAAATCCCAGACTTCATTGTCAAAAGTCTGGAAAATGATAGAAACTGTAATCAGGAAATTCATACATGAAATACAGAGATGTTTATTCAAAAAAAAAAAAAAAAAACAACCTTTAATATTTAATTATAAGTATTGTATGATTTGTTTTGGTGTATATCTCTTACCTTTGAGATCTCAAAGTTTAAATAAGAATCTTTTACTATGGTGTTTTGGTTGTTAAAATCAACTCAATTCATGTTAATCTTCTTCATACATTTAAACATATATCTCAACTTATTTACAAGCAAACACATTTTAATGGAACTCATAAAATATTACTATTTATAAATTAAATAAGATGATCTGAGATAAACTGATCAGCAATATCCAAACGCTGTTTAAGTGGTCCAGATGACTCCGGTAGTACTGTAGATTTAATCGACTATATATATATATATATATATATATATATCAATTATGCGGACATGAAGATAATTTCAAACGAGAGAAAGAATGAAAGAAAAAGATTGGACACCAGCTACAACGTACAATTATTATTGACAGAATAAAGATTTTGAACATTATAAAATAAATAATGATGATATATATAAGACTCACTTGTTGTGCCCCCATTTTTTCCTCGCTAATACATTCACATGATGTCAATCCGTACATCATTGAACATATCAGCTAGCCGTGCTCTCTTTTTTTCACATTCGACAGATCAAGACATCGATGCATTATTGTATCCCAACTTGATCAGAAACTGCCTAGCTACTTCGATATGGGCCTAGACGATCGACCTTACGAGCGAAAATACTTACTATAAGAAAAATATTTTGAAGTGAATAGACAAAGATGGAGATCGACGCAAGCACATACGTTACGTACGCATGTATCATTGATGTGACGGCATTGGTCTACATTAATGTGTATATCCATGTGTTGTTGCATCCCGAAAGGAGTAGGCTAGTGGCTAGCAGTACTAAAGGCCGATTTGGATTAATTTGGGCGGAGCATGAGAGGTCAAGATCATCTGCTTGTAATTTCAAGCGTGAGAGAGGCCGCATATTCATGAAGTGGGCTTTATAATATTTATTTATTTATATATTGCTATACAATATTTATTAAATATATAATATTCTTTAAAAAATTCACTTTGTTAACATTATTAATAAATGTTATACATGATCATGTGTTTATAATTAAGTTCATGCATGCAAGCTTGGATACGTACGTACCAAGAAATGTACGTTTGAGAATTGTTTATAAAATATGCATGCATAAAATTAATAAAAAAAATAATATTTTATTATTATATATAGAAAACGAAATGGTTAATAATAATCTAGCTAATTTGAAATCATGCAGAGTAGTAGTCAAACTTTCCCTCGACTAATCCCGGCCGGCCGGCCATGCAGTAGTACTACTCTCACGGAGAATCTCTTTTCTCTATAATTGTTCGATATGGTCCATCCGTACATAGTGGCCGATCATGGTCTAAAGTAAAACAGTACTATAATTAACGTGTTACGAAGCTTTTATAAATTTTTTTTCAAAGTCGATGACTTTTTCGGCAAGTACTACGCGGTCAAGACTAAAACAGTACTTAATTTGGTAGAGGAAATGATCATAGGTACATTAAGGGTAGGTTTGGGAGTGAGATGAAAATTTTATATTTTATTTTGAAGTTTAAAATATTATATTTTAATATTATTATTATTTTGAGATTTGAAAAAAGTGTATTGAGAATTGAAAATTTTGAATTATTTATTATATTTTATATAAGAATTTAAAAAATGTGTAATGATGAGATGAGATAAGATGAAAATTTTATGTTTTATTTTTGTTATCAAACCTGCCCTAATACTTCATGTATAGATTATTATTATTATTATTATTTTTTTAAGATTTGTGTTTGTTTAGTTTTTAATATTTAGTTTTTTTAATGTTTAAAGACATATTTTTAAAAATACATAAAAAATGCTTTTATAAATGAAAAAAGAAAAAAATTACACCGTTGGTATAAATCTTTGGTCAAATTTTTAATGTTAGATGTGTCCACCTAAAATGAAATGAACGAAGTGAATTGATTGATTTATTTAACACAAACAGAAAAAAGATATGAAAATGACATAAGAACAACTATATTATATTTTAATATATAATAATAATTAAATTGTAGTATAGTTGGTGGTGTAATTGTCCTTTGCAAAAATGTTCCCACCCATCTTTCTAGCTACATGCTGATCATGACGAACATATATATTCGCCGACCCAACCGTACCATCATTGAATAATTTACTTTCATGACATGATTATATATATGAAAAATTGCTATTCATCACCGACTATTGAGTATCATTGGATCTCAATAATTTTTCTTTTTTAGTAATTAAGAAAGTATTTTTTTAATAATATTATAATTTTTAAAAGTAAATTAAAATATAAAAATAATGAATAAAATTTTTATATATATAATAATAAACGAATGATACATGCATAATAGTTTTTTCAAATTTTTTTAATAATTATATTTTAAATTGACAGTATTTTTATAAAATAATATTATTTTTATAAATTATTTTATAAAAGTGTTCATTATTTAAAATATAATTATGAAAAAGTAGTATGTGTATCATTTTTTATATATAAATTATTTATTTTTTTTATAAAAAGTATATAATTACTATTCTGATAGTATAAAAAACTTGAAGATATATACAGTAATTATTGACTATTACCTAGCTACATGATTGGATGATTATTCCTTACAGGATTTTACTTTTATGTGTGCAAAGTAGAAATTTTGAAGGTAGTGTACGTGTGGCCGTGGGCCAATGAACTATTATAATATTATTAAAGGTCTTCTAGAAACTTTCTTAGTGTGAAAAACACTTTGCATTCTCAATAATTATACTCTAATCTTGCACTTTGCATGCAAAACTATATCAAAACTAATTATTTAAAGAGTAATTCTATATATAATTATGAAGTACGTAAATATCGTGTAATCGTTTTGAAAAAAAGTAAAGTCTATTATTAAAAATTAAATTTTTTTATGTGAATTCTATGTTTTATTTATTTTTTTTAAAATGATTACGCGACGATTATACAATTTACAATTACAAATAGATTTTCTTTAACATAAAATACATAATAATTTGAGGGTATAAAATATACTTTTCTCGAAATATTCCTTCCAATGAATTTGGAAATAAACTCATATGGTTATATAAAATTGGAAAGATCTTTGTCCTCTACTTTGAAAACAATGGAAAACCCTCTCGTGCAGATATCTTGCAATTGATCTTGATAGATTTAGTTTGGATGTTGAAGTGAGTTGAGTTGAGTTGAGTTGAGTTGAGATGATAAAATATTGTTAGAATAATATTTTTTAATATTATTATTATTTTGAGATTTGAAAAAGTTGAATTGTTTATTATATTTTGTGTTGAAATTTGAAAAAATTGTAATGATGAATTGAGATAAGTTGAAAGTATTTTATGATCCAAACGTATAGGGTCCACCACATAAGAAACAAATTTGAAATATGAGTCTTTTAAAGAATTATCAAAATTAAGAAACCAAGTTGCCAATGGCCTATAGCTTGATGGGACAAGACCCACATCTTTAAAATGGAGATCATGAATTCGACTCCCTCTCCTAATTATATATATATATATATATATATATATATATATATGTATATATATATATATATATAATAAGAAACCAAGTTGGAGAAAAGAAAAAGTAACAAAAAATTGTTAAAAAAACCTTAAATATAATTAATATATATATTTGTGGACTCAACCAATTAAAGAGGGTATATTAATTTCCATGCTTAATTAATTAATAGATTTCTCAGTATATACTCAAAAGGTGTAATGTTTCGAATAATTTAACGTTAGATATAAAATCAGTTTACATTAAGATACGTTATTTTGTAGATTTATTTTTATAAAATTTATATATATATTGAGGGGTTTCTATTAGCAGAAGCCTCTGTAAATTTTCTCGACCATCAAATCCATTTTTGTTGGTTATGTAAACAAAGTTAGAAAGCGAATTAATTAATGTACATGACTAGATCACATGAAGGTTAGAGTCGTACGTACACACGAGGTTAATACATATATTTATCTTCATTTATGGTGAAGATAGTTTGGAGTTACGTATTTTGGTTGAATGTTAATCGATTGAGGGCCACCACCAGCTTCCGCATGCAATGTAAGTTATGTAACAGTGGTCAAGTCAATGCATGGCTTCCGCATGTTTGAAGGTCAGGACAAGCGTACTGCATGTTGCTATTTATATATAACAAATCTAGCTAACATGGTTAGGTGTAACATCTATATAATACATTTATTTTTGGGCCTGTTCACTTTTTTTTTTTATTTTTTTAATCCTTTCAGATATTGTTTACTTTTATACAAATAACTGCACTAGATTTATCTATTTAAAATTTATATAAATTATTTTTATTAATAAATAAAAAAATAATATTTATAATTATAGAGTGTGTAAGTATTGTATAATTTCTTTGAGAAAAGAGAGTAAATACGTGACCCACATAAAAAAAATAATTAATTTTTTAATAATAGACTCTACTTTTTTTCAAAAGAATTGTGCAGCATTTACATACTTCACGATTATATTTAACATTACTCAAATAAATATTATAGAACTCATTTTATATATCTATCTTTATTTTATTTAAACTTTTCAAACTTAATTAAATATATAACAACGTGAGTACGTGGGTCGATCTTGTCTCCGTGATTCGGGTACCAATTCATTCAATGCTTGGATTGCAAGTTAAATGGATGGAATCTTTAAGAATGCGCAACTAATTTGTTTTTTCAAGGCATGGCCAGATCGCTAGTCCATATATACAGTTATAAATTGGCATGTTTAAATGATCATGGGATTAATGAAGAAAGCAAGAAGCTTCCAAATTCTTGATCTCTATTATATTACAAGTAATGATTTGTATAAGATTCAAATAGAAAAATCCCGAACAGTTTATTTGTAAAAAAAGTGAACTCCATCATAAAAAAGTTATGTAAAAAAATCAAAAAATCTTTTCTTTTTTAGCGAGATCACTCACTTTTTTATAAAAGGATATTTAGAAATTGTAATTTGTACCCCAGCATTACTCTTATATTATATAGAAAACATTAATTAAAAAAAACTTGACTTTGCCCTAATAATTAACTTATAATTAGATAATAAAAACAACTAATTAATATATTAATTAATTATAGTACGTACGTATATAGGTAGCAAAGTAAATTGTCAACCAAATAAAAATTAATTTTAGAAAAGACTATTAACTTAACTACTATTACTATATATTTGACCTAGTTGTAAGAATAGACTATTAATAAAACTAGTAAAGTCTCGTATGCACATGATACGTACGCGGTAAACTCCAAATGAGATAATTAATATAATATAGTTTATAGCGTACTAATTAATTAGAAAAGGTTTTTCCCGTGAAAGTCTGGCACGCGATATATATATATATATATATATAATATATATCTTCCTATAATTTAAAAGAACATATCGTTGTTATTGTTTATTAATACTATTCATTACTTGAATAGTAATAAACAGTAAAGAGATTTTTTTCGCATATCTCTATTATTGTTCCATCTATATTATTGTTTAGTATTCATCAACAATAATGAACAGTAAAGATGTTTTTTTTTTTTGCATGTTTGTTTGGTTTTTTTGTGTTGTTTTGGGTTCGTCCGTGTGAATGTCAGTATGCGACGTAATACCACAATCGTGTGTGGGGAATGAGAGAGAGAGAAAATGGAAAAGTGAGGAAAAATATTGATTTTTGAATTTTAAATTCCAACCCTTCATATTTAATCTTCAGATTTAATCTAACGGTAGAAGTTTAAATATTGATTTAAACTAACATAAAATAGATAATTAAAATATAAATATTCTATCATACACTTAAAATTAACTTCAATTTATAAAATACTAATTTTTCATCATTAAATAAAAGATAAAGTTTTACTGAATTTTTTTTAGAGAATAATATTATATTATACACTAAAAATCAATTTTAATTTATAAAATACTAATTTTTCATCATTAAATAAATGATGAAATTTTATTATACATTTTTAAGAGAAAAAAATATCTAATTAATTTGAATTTTTAATATAATTTAAATTTCATAATAAATGATGAATATAAATAAATAATAATTTTATTCTTATATATTAGACTATTTTAATATTTGAAGTTACACTTTATTTTTTTCTTCAATTTGGTAGATGTGGCAAATGTGTGCTAGTATATATATATATATATATATATATATATATAGCTAGTACTCCAATTAGCAATAAAATGCATGCAAAAAATAATATCTTCATTAGACTGCACTTTTTTTCCTGTCCTTAATTTATGCATTTTTTTTTTTTTTTGGCCTAGAAAGTAATTAGTCAATATCTTACAATTGAAGTCAAAATTGGTATACCTCAATGAATAATGTACATCAATCATGAACGTGTATCTATTCATTAATTTATAAGTTATGATCGATATGATCTTATAACAATATATATAATTTATCTTGACTGGAAAAGGATCGAGCTAGTGAACGCAACAAGCTGCAAGAACTTATATGAATATAAGATCGATCATAGGGTATTTATGATGACCCATGATCTGTATTTATTGACATTTTTTGTTTTTTTGCATTGTTATCTATATATACTTTTCAATTTTGGAAAATTCAAGCTGAAGTTTTGTGTAATTGAGAAATAGAGATAGCCATCTCATCTATCATCAATTTCTTCATGGAAAACGTTGACACAAAACCACCTACATTTCTTAATATGTACGTGTAATAAAAATGATTTAAATGAAAAAAATACGTCACAATTAACCCAAAAAATATAGAAATATAATATCCTGCAGTCCTTTAATCTTTACTTTTTTTTCCTAATGAGAAATGTGTTACAAATTAGAGAGATTTTATAAAAATAAATTAAAAAATTGACACGACTAATTCATATAATACGTTAATTAGATTGTAAAATTATTTTTATTGTAAAGTATCTAATGTATCATATGAAATCATATTAATGTGTGAGTTTACTTTTATTAGATCCCGTTATAATTGTAACAGTACTTCTATTTTCTAATTAAGTCTAATGTTTAAACTTTTAGTTTAGTTTTAATTTTATTATCTTATATCGGTTTACATTATTTCCTTGTAAGATTTTTTAGAGAAAACGTGGCACTTTCATCGAAATCAAGGATTACTTATAACTAAATAATTAAAATACAATTAAGTGGTTGTCATTGTTGATGAATAATCCAAATTATTTATGGACAATGTCTTGAATATATTTATAAAAAATAAATAATCATCTCTTATTAAATCGGTTTTATGAGATTAGTTAGGTCTATAAATTTTTTTATAATATCAGAGCCTACTACAAAATGAATAAGGGTCCACATTACTTATTTCATAACGAAGATCATAAAAAATATTAATTTGCATGTGAGGGAGGATATTGAAGAATAATTTCATATTAATTGTTGATAAGGTATTAGATATTTTTATAAAGAATTAACAATCATCTCCTATATATTGAAATGATTTTATAAGATGAGTTAGACTATAAATTTATTCATACATACTGGGCAAATTCATTCATGTTATATGTATAATATATGGTCGGTGCATGTATATATATAATTGTATGCACGATTTTTGTAAGAAAAAACAAAGAAAACTAAGTCAAAACGAAAGGTCAAGAGTCAGCCAGCAGTACTAGGCAGCCCATTCACACCAAAACAATTATAGAAATATTTACTAGAGAAGATGACGAATTTCAGTACATTGGGGCTCGTGGGAAACAGATACGTAACTCTGTTGACTTTGAAAAAACGGATCTTTCCTGGGTCGTTCCGTTCACTCGCTTATTTTTTTGAGCATTTCAGTCTTCATGATCTTATCCTTCCTTGTCGTTTTCTTTCCAAGATTCAAATCTATTATTATTGAATGCATGTTCATGACCAGGAAGGTACAAACTGGCCTCTATATAAACTCTAAACATTTCGAACTTCAAATCCTCCCACTCTTTCTTTCTCTCTAAACCTTTCCATTTGTTGTCTGCAACTTTTTGGTTGCAGAGGGTTTCTTGTGAGTTTTTTACACAGTACACGCTAGCTAGTGTTTGTGTATGTGATTTTTGATCGAGGGGGATCGAGATCAGAGGGCAGTACTTGAAGATGAAGAAGAATATCAGTAGTACAGATGATCAAGCATCGAAGCTTGATAGAAAGACGGTGGAGAGAAACAGAAGAATCCATATGAAAGGCTTATGCTTTAAGCTTGCTTCTCTTATTCCTGCTCATCACTTCAAACCCTCCAGGGTAAAAACTCACTGCAGATCTCCACATGCACATATCTTTTCCTTTGTTTGTTTGTTTCTCGATCTCTTTCCAAGTTAAGAGCTTTTTTTTTTTTTTTTTACTGTTTTAACTCTTCCAGTTCTTGAGGTAAGGCCGCAAACATGCATGAGTCTGCACAATTCTTTTATAAATGTTCACTCTATACCGAAAATCTATTAATAGTTAATTTGCTGGAGCCTGGATATTTCTTGATATGGTTGGCACGCATTCATTACATATTTTCTGTCTGCTTCTTCGCACTTATTACTTAAATGCAGTCTAGACTCTAGACTTTAGAGCCTGATCTAGACACATGAGGCCTGTCCTTCCCTCTCCCACAGGCCACACCTGCGAAAAACGTACAAGCATCCTTAATTGCTTCTTCTGTTTCTTTGAAATTAGGTGAATACGACTTCACAGCTATCATGTTCTTTCCGATGTTTCTTATCTTAAATGTTTATTATTAACTCAATTTTTATCGACCTTCTATTATTTTATAACGTGATATATTAGATAATTATAAATTATTTATTATATTTTATTTATAAATTTATCATTTAATTTTACATTATAAGATAATAAAAAAATAATAAAAATTGAGATAATGAATAGATTTTTTCTCTCTTAAAATTGATGTATTCAAAAACAGATCGAATGATTATGATTACACCCCTGCATACAAAGTCTAATTAATCCAGCCTTTCAAAATGATTCATATTCCCTTCTTATGAGAACAATTATATTCTGGTTTTTTATTTATATTTCAGGAAAACTTCACATTTTTCTTGTCATTTAATCTCTCATGCATTCATATATCGATCATGATCATGATCATGATGATTTGTTTTTGTTTTTTGAAGGACATGGTTGCACAGCTAAATTCATTTTGATATACTAATCATAGTTAGTTCATGTTTTTTTCCCTATAATTTAGGAAACGGTTACACAGCTAGATCAGCTTGACTATGCCACCTCCTATATAACACAACTGAGGGGGAAAATAGAAAAACTAAGGCTTACGAAGGAGCGAGCTGCATCTAGCAGTACTTCAGGTAGCAGCAGCATGAGTACTAACATGATTGATCATAACATGACGATTGGAACAAGACAGCTTCCCATCGTGGACTTGAGAGATTTGGGTCCCTGTATAGAGGTGGTTTTGATAAGTGGGTTGCAGAAAAACTTCATGCTTTATGAAGTTATCAGCATTCTTCAGGAAGAAGGAGCTGATGTTGTCAGTGCTAGCTTTTATACTGCGGGTGATAAAATTTTCCATACAATTCATGCTCAGGTACTGTATATAATGATATTGCATGTTGCAGCACTAGTTCTTCCTAAATATCATCTTCTAGTTCATAGTACTATTACATTCACAAAAAAATTATATAAAAATAATCCCACAAATTAACTTGTTACATCTGAAATTGTTTTTGTAATTAGAATATTTCCCCTCTCTCTCTCTCTCTATATATATATATATATAGTTTCTGATACCATGCATTCATTTAACTAATTATATGGATTTTCCAGGTCAAAATTTCTAGAGTTGGGGTTGAGACTTCAAGGGTACGACAAAGATTGCAGGAGCTGATATTCTGAAATGGGGTTTCTGCAATTACTGATCATAATGATCATCACCCGTCCAGCCAGTACTATCAGGAGTACTTAATGTAGTACTAAATTAATTTTCAGCATTTCTGAGTGTATTTACTAGTAATATGTAAAATTAGTATGCTATCAATTTAGATCTTGGTGTAAATTAGAGATGATTGATATATTTTGGGATGAAAATTTTCGTTTCAATTTTGTCATGCATGAGATTTTGTGGCGAAATTGTATTTGATACGATTATATATATATAGAATCATCCCAAAAATTGTATCCAATATTTATTAGATATATATGGTATCTTCTCATGATGATCACCTCTTATATTAATTCACGTATTTAAATCTCGAATGCTTGCTTAATTTACGTACTCATGTACTGTACTGGACATCTAATTTAATTCAATTATTAATTAACCAATAACATGAATAATTTAAAATAAAAAGATTTATAATTAAGACAAAAAATCCCTGGCCAGTTTGAAGGAAGATTCTATTTTTTATTTTTTGTGTAGTACATCTAATTAATGCTTTGGAATGAATAATTAATTAATTTACATAATGTTTTTGGTCATGAGTATTTTTTTTTTTGAAAAAAACCTCTCATTCATTCATAGAAATCATTCATTACAATACAAGACATATCAGCAAAAATCAAACTTGAAATGAAATCAGGATATTGTTCTACGTACCCAACATATAAAATTATCTAATTTTAAAGCAAATTTTGCCAGCTTATGAGCATTAATCTCATTGTCCTCTCTGCAAAAAAAGTTGATCTTCCAGTGAAGCAGCTCCCTTAGGCTCTTCTTCACATCTTCCACTATCTGACCATACCAAGTCCAGCACTCTGCTTCACCCTTGATCACTGCATGCAATGATGATTACTATGGCATCACCTTCAAAGACCACTCTAGCTTCTAAATCCCATTTCTACGCAAATTTCAACTGTTCTTCTCATAGGAGCTTCAACCACAACTGCTTTACCTCCGCTTTCTGATGATAATTCCCAGCCCCACAGTACTTGATCATGTATTGATAATTAATGATTTTGCTTAATTTGGAAATATTTGTAGAATATTTAAAAAGAAAGCCTGAGCAGTTCGTTTCGAATTAATCAGTGAAATGCATTGAAGGCAGGTAGCTAGCTAGCTAGCTAGCGCGTAATTTGGGCACATGGACCAGTTCATGTCCATCACACGCGTGGCACGTGTACACTAGTACTCCAACTTTCATGCACACCTTATTTCTATGATTAGTGTCATGAATTGAAATTATTGATTTTTTTTTATTATATTTAAATACTTAATTGAAATCGTTAAATATGTCTCATATGATCATTGGATGATCACCATTTAAAACTCAATCCTATGAGTTGGGGGATGTGACTAATTTCTCTTTTATTCAATGACCCATCACTATTGATTTCTTCTTTGATCGTAAACTGAATCGAGTTGACTTTTTATAATTTGATATGTTAGAGTTGACATTGATAATTTGATATGCTAACGTACAAGTTTATAGTTTGATTGTTTCTTTGATCGTAAATTAAATTGAGTTGACATTGATAATTTGGTATGCTATCGTACAAGTTTATTATTATTATTATTATATGAATAAATAAGATAGACCCTATAAGTAAATTGGATTCCTCAATCTTTTTTTCAAGATAAATTAGGTGTGATGTCTTGACTTACATGGTCAAGTTAGATTTTTTGGAATAAAATTGAATGTATTCTCTAATTTCAACCTCGATCAGTGAATGTTTTGAAAATAATATATATAAGAACGCACGTTCACTTTCACAAGGGAGAAAAAATTGATGTGCCGTCCATGATCTCTTAATTAATGAGTCATGGTTTTAGACACCTGATCAAACCATATTAATAGAATTCAATTTGAAGAAGGAAATACACCCTAAAATCATTGACTAATTGGAAGCCTATTAGACAATATTTAAGATCAAAGATATAGTGAGCATGCATTACATGCTTAACGATCATGAACACAATCATCTCATTAAAGAGTTTGAAAACTGAAAATTTCCCATGAAGAGACATCAATAAAACTAGGTTATATACTCTCATTTAAAGTTATAGCAGTACTATGTGATAGACCCTAAATTTATATATAATGACTAGTAGTGATCTTTTACGAAATATGTCAGATTAAAGTATGTTATATTGGATCTATGTAATACAATCTTTGCCTCAATCAACAGGCATGACAAATGAAAAGTCAATCCAAGAAAGGGTTGGGATATTAAGATTCGTGTTGATTTATTTCACCGAATCAAGTTAGATCTAGGCCGGAGAGTGTTTGAAGGAGTAATATCGTGGTACTGTGTTTGTTATGTACCCAATCTAGGAAGAGCAAGGCATTAGGCCAGCTAAGCCAAAGACAATTGGAAATTTCTTGAAGCAATAATAGTCATGAGCTAAGAAAAGGAAAGACACTACAAGAATTATGGCCTTTTGCCTTGAATTCTTTTTCCATGACAGACGGTGGTGGCAAATAATCGCCTAATCACATGAAAACCATTCGTGGAAAATAAAACTAGCCTTTTCCCACAAAATTAACTCGGCAAGAAAAACTTTGTAGGGAAAAGAGGATTTTCCACCGAAACATTGTTTATTGTGGCGAAATTTGGTCGCCGCAAATAGTTTGGCCAGATATTTCATCAATTCGTGGTTTATTATGTTGTTACGACGAAGTAACTGACTTTTTGAGGCGACATCTTCTCGCCGCAAATAAACTTACAGGGTTATTTGGTTCTTGTGGCGTTATTTTCAACTATTGCGGCGATTAAAAGTCACCGCAATAGATAATGAAATTAATTACCCCGCGTTTTCACTTTTCCCCCTTTCCCTTTCTTCCCCCATTCCTCCCAACCCGCGCCGCTCTCCTCTCTCTCTCTCTCTCTCTCTCTCTCTCTCTCTCTCTCCCTGCGATTGCGAGCCGCGACCTCACGGCCTGCCTCTCGTTGCCACTACAACCCAACCCTCTCCCCCCCGCCCCCAGACCTCACCCAGTCACCTAGAGCCAGTCCCCCCACCCATCGCGATCCCCAGTCACCTCTGCCTGCCGGAGTCCAGTAGACGCACTCTAGTTCCACACGGTGAGCCTCTCTCTCTTCTCCCTTCCTCTTCTCTCTGTGTAATCCTCGATGATATGATTGTCCTATGTAATTTGTGTAATTTGTGAATCTGTGAAATGTTAATCTGTGAAATTTGTGTTGATTCTATTGTGTCGTGTGTATTCTCTGTAATTTGTGAATCTGTGTATAGTGAATCTGTGTATATGATTGTGTAACATATTGTGTAATTTACCATCATATGGTTGTGTAATTTCTGCCTATGAAGAGGATGATATGCATGGTTGTGTAAAACATATTTCCATAATTTTTCTCAGAATGAAACCCTGCCTTTGTTTCTGATTGAAACAAAATATACTAGGGTGAGGACTGAGTCTCATATTATTGTTAGTTTTGGTCTGCTCTTTTTCTACACGTTTCTCCTAAAGACAAATCCTTAAACCATTTCCCTTGTACCTGACCCTAAACCATTTTGCTGCATTTGCCCACATCCCTTCCAAGCTCTATAGCACAACTCTCATACTCTTTCTCCAATAGAATCATAGGGTACAATACAACAATTAGTTGGATAACTTCACATGTATCCTACCAAATCTCAAAACGGATTGGTATCATAATGCATGGTTTTCAATTTTAGTATACTCCATGTTAGATTGCTATGGGGGTTTATCTCTATACTTGGACCACCAACCAGATTATGTCTTAATGTGTCTTAGGGACCAGTTAACTTACCTAGTTATCGAGTTTGAATGGAGAACAACCCACAAAGTCATGTGGACATTGTTCAACTCAAGTATAAATTATTTTCAAGCACATGAAGATGATGATGATGATATCTTTCATCACGACTATGAATCTCTCCCCATGCACTTCTCCCCTCCTTTTTTTGTGCTTGGCTTGGTAACCTGTAGTGATATCGGTTGTTTGGTTTCCATGTCAACATCTTATAAATCACCAATATTAATGCCTCCTTTTGGAAAGTTGGGTAAATCTCACATATTTACCCAACTGTAGTGAGCTAGGGTGGCCCCATATATGTATGACAAACGAGCGATATAATTAAGGTAACACCCGTTAGATTATTAACAGGAGTTATTTGCCATGTCAAAGAATATAGAAACAAAAAAAATAATGTTGGAAGTACTAAGTTTGACTACATATATAGGCTTCACAATTTAGGGAACTTGTGGCCAATTAAAAGTTCCTATAAAAAAAATAGTCATTTCCCAATGTCTGACTATTACATGATTAATGCAAGATGCCTAAAAGGCAGCGAAGAGATTCTGCACCCCAGTAATTAAGCCAAAACTGATAAATATAGCAAAACTGCTTCCACATCCATCAATTTCAGACTTTGATAAATTAACTCTTAACCCTCAAGCAGCTTCAAAATACATGCTTTAATTAGTGCCCTCAACGCACGTAAATTATCATAATTAGTCAAACTAAAATTGTTACCCCACAACTATAAAGTAGATTTTCAGCTATGTTGTAGTGGCACGTTTTCCTTGTAATTCCTGCTCGTCAAAAACAATGAGCATTGTCCAGTTTATCTATTCAGCTATTTCATGTCCCTTATTCTAATGTCGTTGAATTCCAAAGCTTGTCTCCAAGTATGGAGACTAATATTTACACTTTTAGTCTTGCCTTGTCATTGCACTAAGTCTTCTTGGACCTAACAATCTCTCTTCTACTAGTTGGTCACCTGCATAAGATGGATAAGGCTTGGATGCGTATCGAAGATAGATTGCAATCCAATGAGTATGCTGAGGGTGTTAGACAATTCCTGGCTATGGCACAAGCCAACACACCCGGATCTGATCACATTAGGTGTCCATGTAAGAGATGCAGGAATAGATCTTTCTACTCTATTCCCACTGTCGAAGATCATTTGTTCATCATAGGGATTGATCCTACTTATACGGAATGGATATTCCATGGAGAAGATGATCCTTTCCTAGATGCTACATTTTCTGACAAAGAAGCAGACGATGCATCTGCTTACAGTGACTACATTGATGATGTCGACGAGATATTAGATGACATTTGTTATGGCTCATTTATGGATAATTCAGCTAGATATGAAGGAAATGCAAACCCAAATGATCAACCATCCACCTCGTATACTCCAACAAACCTTAATTTTGAGGAGTTGGTAGCCGATGCACGATGTCCACTTTACCCTTCTTGTGATAAGTTCTCAAAGCTATCATTCATCGTCAAGTTGCTTCACATCAAGAGCATTGGTGGTTGGACCGTCCAGTCATTTGACATGGTGATAAAGCTCTTGCAAGCTGCATTTCCCAATGCTCTATTCCCTGACTCATATAACGATGCTCGCCGCTTGCAGCGTGGCTTGGGCTTTAGTTACAAAAAGATTCATGTGTGCCCAAATGATTGTGCCTTGTTTTGGAAGGAAAATGCATCGTTAAATGAGTGCCCTAAATGTAACGCATCTAGGTGGACTGTATGCACAAGTAAGCAACGAAGGATACCACAAAGAGTTCTCCGATATTTCCCCCTGAAGCCGTGCTTGCAAAGGCTATTTATGTCAAAGAAGACAGCCTAAGCCATGAGATGGCATCTAGAAGCTCGGGTTGACGATCCGACATGCATGCGACATCCAGCAGATTCTAGTGTATGGAAAGACTTTGATCACAAACATGAGAGGTTTTCCCAAGATCCTCGCAATGTTAGACTTGCTTTGGTGAGTGATGGGTTTAACCCATTCAATAACTTGAGCAAACCGTATAGCATATGGCCGGTACTACTTGTTCCTTACAACCTGCCCCCTTGGTCATGCATGAAAGATCCATACACCATGTTGTCTTTGTTAATCCCTGGCCCTAAGTCACGAGGGAATGATATTGATGTGTTCTTACGTCCTTTTGTTGATGAGTTGAAGGAGTTATGGGAAGCGGGTATTCATACCTATGATGCGTATAGTGGGCAAATGTTTAGGTTGCATGCAGCGCTACTTTAGACTATCAATGACTTCCCCGCATATGCCAATCTTTCCGGGTGGAGCACAAAGGGCAAGATGGCATGCCCTTCATGTACAGTTGACACAAATTCACAATGGTTGGTAAATGAGCGCAAACATTGCTATATGGGTCATCGATGATGGTTGCCACCAGATCACATTTGGAGACGGAAAAAGAATTCTTTTAATGGGTACAAAGAGCATCGACTCCAACCATTAATGGTCGAGGGAGAGGAATTGCTAGAACAATTACGTGGGGTGTCACATGTCCAGTTTGGTAAATCTTCTTTGAAGAGGAAATGAACTCCCAATCAACTAAATTGGAAAAAAAAGTCCATATTTTTTGAGCTTCCGTACTGGTTAGACTTGGGGTTGAGACATAACTTGGACGTTATGCATATTGAGAAAAACATATGTGATAACGTGTTGGGAACTTTGCTCAATATTGATGGGAAAACCAAAGACTCCGCCAATGCATGTAGGGATTTGGCTAATCTTGAACTAAGAAAAGAATTGCATTTATAACATGATGGTGATCGTGTTTCTATGAGTCTTGGTTGCTACATGTTAAATTTAAATGAGCGAAGAAAATTTTGTGCATGGTTGTCAGAAGTTAAATTCTCGGATGGTTTTGCCTCAAACATTGCACGGTGTGTTAGTGTTAGTGATGGAAAAATCAAAGGAATGAAGAGCCATGATTGTCATATCTTTATGCAAGCACTTTTGCCGGTTGTTATTGCTGGGTTCTTACGGCCCGATGTGCGTCAAGCCTTAATAGACTTAAGCTCGTTCTTCAAAGAATTATGTTCACGAACTTTGCCCTTATCAATGTTGCATCAGCTTCAAGCTAATATTCCTATTATCCTTTGTAAACTGGAAATGATATTCCCTCCCGCATTTTTTGATATCATGGTGCACCTAGCCATTCATTTGCCAGATGAGGCATTGGTAGTAGGACCCGTGCAATATAGATGGATGTACCCTTTTGAAAGGTATCTAGGGAAGTTCAAGCGGTACGTTCGCAACAGAGCCCGTCCAGAAGGCTCAATTGCTGAGGCATATGTTTATCTCAAGTGTCTTACATTTTGCTCTATGTATCTTCGTGATATTGAGACTAGATATAACCGAGAGGAACGCAACAGTGACGTTGTTGGTGGTTCAAATGAGTCAGGAAATGAGCCTTGTTTATCTGTTTTCTCACAAAAGGTTCGACCCCTGGGGACAGGAAGCTCTAAGAAGTTGTCTGACACATTAATGAGAAAGGCCCAATGGTATGTACTTAATAATTGGACGGAGGTTGAACGATACATAGAGTAAGTACAACATACTTTTGCCGCTCTAGCATTAACTTCAACTTTATAGTATTTACTCTCCTAGTAACGTTTTGCTCACACATATGCAGGGAGCACTATAACATATTGAAAGAAGAGGACCCTCATAACATCGATCGTAGGCACCAAGTCAATTCCCATCATGGTTCAAATCACGTGTAAGATACCAAACTACTTAGCATACACATGTTTTCCTTCTATATATAATGATGGAAAAATGATTGTTTTGTGTTTTCTTATGTCCTAGATTCGAGAGTTGTGTGCAATTAGGCCAAGTGAGGTAACCGATGACATATATGCATTAGCATGTGGTCCAGATCCGTGGGTCGCATCATATGCCGGATGCATAATGAATGGAGTTTGCTTCCATACGAAATAGCGTGAAAGGCATCGGCGCACCCAAAACAGTGGGGTGGTGGTTCATGGCGAGCACCATGGATCTCCTGTTGACTTCTATGGAGTGTTGCATGATATTATAGAATTACGCTATATGGGTTGGCATAAGGTTTATCTGTTTAGTTGTGCTTGGTATGACGTTGGCGACCCGAGGAGGGGGATACGTGTGAGGGACCACTTGACGATAGTGAATACTGCTAGGCACATGTATGAAGATGAACCTTTCGCCCTTGCAAGCCAAGCATTGCAAGTGTTTTATCTCAAGAACCTGACATTGGGCGGAAGTTGGCATGTTGTACATAAGATTACAAATAGAACTGTTTACAACATTCGCTTGATGACTACTGTTGATGATGAGAATGGTGATGACGACTCGTCTGGGGGTGAAGCAGAAGATGATGTTTACACAGATCTCCATAACTATCCCCCTATTCTCGAGAGTGAATCAGCCATGGGCAATCTATTGAATTGAGTTGATGAAGAGAATTTGCCCGTTGATCCAGCAATGATATCACCTCGAGTCCTGTCCGAGTGTTTGGTCGATGATTCATTTATTGATGATGACCCACTAGACGTTGAGTTGGGGATGGATGACATAAATGATGATGATAACTTCAGTAGCGAGTCTGGGCAACATCTTCATGAGGAGACAGATGATGATGACGATAATATTTATGATGTATTGAGTATGTTAATTTAAGTTCAAATTCATAAGGCAGGCATGACATGCTTGATATAAAGGATATTGAATTTAGAGCAACATGATATATAATCCAAATGTGTGATGAACAGTTGGGTTGCCTGCATCCACAGTCTCCCTTCAAGCATGAATAAACCATGAGCACCCATTGTGGTACCATGCATTATTGTCATGATTTCCATTTCACAACTCATGATATCAGTAAAATTGTTACCTAGAGGTTACTAATGTATTGATAACCTATTCTATTAGCTGACTACTGTATACGTGGCTATCACAGACATCTCATGAGCTCAATAGTCGATATCGATGAAGGTGGGTGAGATGTAAGTATAAGAACCAAGTTTTGTTGATAGCTCGGCAATACATCAGGTATTTTATAATTAACTACATGAGTACTAGTATTTGGACGTTGTTGGTTCATCCTTGGGGGTAGGTTTTGCGTAAACATGTGCTTATCTATATATGAAGTTTGTGGATTCACATGTATGTTTAGCCAATAGCCTCCCGAGGGAAACACGTAGGATTCGTTTATTATATATTGTATAAGTCTTGGTTGGGTATCATATGTCCAGACATGTAAGTTTAACAGCTGAGTTTAGATGAGTGTTTTAGCTCTAGGCTGTTGGTAGATATTAAATTTTACTAGGGGCTGTACAAAAGTGTTGTTTTACATTTAAGAAGAGCTGTAACATGTGCCTATAACATGTTATGAGTGATGTGGATGAATGAAAGACAAATCTTGCATTGGGATTTTAAACTTAGGAAGCATATGAGGTTGTTAGCTACGTAAAGGAAGTAAAGAATGTCTCATGTGATTCTTAATTACATTGTGTGCAGATACAATGGTTAATTTACGCACAAGAGATGTTCTTGGTCCACCTACATCAAAGGACAAGGCACGAAAGTTGTTGCAATGGGATGATGAACGATTTCTTTGAAGTGCTAGCTAGGGGATATAGGAGATCCATGTGATTACCATCTAGCATTATTTCGTTAAATGGAGTAATATGGTCACAAAATGGGAATGATGTGTAAATGTATAAGTGAATAATATTCAAACTGCATGGCCATGACATAGTATCTAGATTGCACTCCAGATGGTTAACATTGATTGTCACAGGGGGTTGAAAAATTATGGGAGACTTTTTGAAAAAAAGGCTGTGAATGCAAGTCAGGAAATGCTAACTCTGAAGGGAGCTATATGCAAAAACCCCAAAAGTATACAAAAATATTTAGGTGTGGTTAAGCTGGGTGAACCAAGAATATAAACAAATCTCCTAAGCACACAATTTAATAAGTAATATCAAAATAAAAGCAACTTAAACTTCATGCACCATAACATATTGTTACAAATGTAACATATGTTAATTTAATAAAAATAAGAAAAGAGACATGTCATATGAGGTTTTAATGGCTGAATCAGGTATTATGGACAAACCTATAAAAGTCAAAAATTAGTCATGTATTACAAATTAAATAAATCTAATATTCATGCACCTAAATCTTTTGGGACACTGCAGTATAATTTATGTTCAAAGGTGTTGTGAAAATGTGTACTACGATATATTATGTACAAAGGTGGTGTACAAATTATTAGGCTCAAAGGCAAAATGATATTACAAATTTTTAGGCTCATATGATAAATATTTTTTGGTAGTCAAAGTATAATTAATGCAAAGCATATTTTTATAATTTACAAATTAAACCGTAATTGGATTGGTAAATATTGCAATGGAAGGTGCAAAATGAGAATTTTGAACCATAAGTGTGAATTCGTGCAAATGTGCAGAATGGAGTAGATCAATTTAGGGGCTGTACAAAGAGGCGGGAGATATTTGTGTAAGGGCGGGATAGTAATTTTAAGTTGGGGGGGAAATGGCGCCAGGGGTCATATGAGCAGATGTGTTAGCTCTGTTTCCTGGACAGCTGGCAGTGGGTGATATTACAGATTTGGAGTTGCTTGTGATTTGCTTTTCCATGAAGACAAACGGAGGGAAGTCATTTTGGTAGTCAAAGAGAAGAAAGTCCAGTTTGCCAGCTTCCTTCTTCTTCCAGCGAGAAAGCTCCCAGCTCCCTCCGTTTGTTAAAGCTTGAGCAAGTATTCATTTCCACCACGAAGAGCTGTTTCTCTCCAAGCTGTTTTGCACCAAGTCTTCAGGTACACGCAACCCAGACCCAAAACATTTGCATTAGTTGTTTTGCTTTTCTAATTTATTCCTTATCCTCCTTCTGCCCTCCTTGATAATTTATGCATTGTTATACTCTATTTTACACAGTATAACAACAAAAAAGCCTGCTTCATTTCTGGGTGATATTTGTTTCCTGACTTTAGGATTATTTAGAATATCAGGCTGCAAATACAAATCTGCGAACACAAGCAATTGCATTTTCTGTTTTATTTTTTGCATTTCAAAAAGTAAAAGAACACAGATGTGGTAGCACTTTTGGCATTTGGAATAGGTTGGACCAATATGGGTCTACACCTGACTTCAAATGGGCTGTGAAACCCATATGTGACAGCAAATTTCTTCTTAATAATTATTACATTATTAAGAAGAAAGTTGTTGTCAAATATTTGTGACTAGTGCTTCTCTTGAAAGAACCCTATAGACCTGGAAGATCAAACATGGCCTTAAAACTTTTTTCAGTTATTGTATTTGGTCGTGCAATTGTGACCAAAGTGAATACTATGCCGAGTGTTATGTATCTCTGGTTTCCCAACACATACATCAATTTCAGACTTAGTGATTTAGTAGATTAAGAGCTTCAGCCTTAAAAAATGTTCAATGAGCAAGAAAAAAAAATTAACAACTATATTTTTCAAGGTATAATAAAAGAGGTTGCATTTATGGAAGTTGCCTCTAACTTCCATAGAGTTGACAATAACTTGAAAGGCACTTCAGAATCCTACAAGGGGGCAACATTTGCATTACATTCCCATTAATATTGATTTATCTATGAACCCCACAAAATAGTAATTACAACGGGAGTTATATCCATAAAAGCTTCTTAGTTAAGCATGTATGATCTAAGTTGGGTGAATAAATGGTTGGAATATTAGTAATATTCATGCTGATATATGTCTAGCAGTGAATCTCAAGCTAATATAAATTTGTTCATCTATAAAGGCATGCTCTCTAGTGGTCTATTATAATGAGTTACTCTACATACAGAGGCGGAATGATCTATTATCTGGGTTTACTATGTTCTGGATAGTATATTAATAAAAAGTGCTTACTAGTGTTTTGTTTGCTACATGTTACAACGTTCTTCAATTGAATTCAAGCAAAGGCAAGGATGTGGAGATCTGTAAAGAGGGGAAGGAGGGGGCGACTCCGACACTCAAGACCGATCATATGTAGCACTCCAGAATCAGAAGCGTTGCCTCCGGCAAATAATTTATGAGATGAGGTGGACCCAAATGAATCAACTCAGGCAGTAGGAGGTGCAGACGTACAAGAGTGCATGGAAGCAGCATAGGGTAGAGAGGGGAATATTAATACAGCTAACCCTTTCATAGTACTCATAACTTATGCATATTTTGTGATCAATTCATGGACATCATTAAATTGGTGGGAATTTATTTACTCTTGTATTCACATGTATTTTAATTCTTGATTTAACTCCATACCTTTTCGAGATATAGATCCACCTATTCAGAAACGGGGTCGAGGGACTGCGCGGGGCACACTATTTGAACGCCTCCGGAAGGTAGGTAAGGTTCCTTTGGATATAAAGGATGGCCATCGAGGTCCTTCGTGCGAGAATGCCTCCATCTTCACTGGTCAAGTTACGTGGATCGTTAAAGTATATGCCGACATGAGGCATGAAAGTTGGAGTTACGTACCTGAGGAGGAGAAACAAGAGTTGGTTGACCGGGTTAGGGTAGGAGAGTTATTTTATAGTAACCAATTAAAATGTAGTTGTTGAATAATTTCGCTTATAGTGAGTTTGCTGAAAATATGTAACAACAATCATAACTGAACCTTCAAGCTAATTTTGTATTGGATTGGGGGAAAGACAACCATCGGGAAATGGTTGTGTTGCATTTGTCCGACAAGTATAATGCATATCATTATGAACTACACAAAATCTACCAAAAATATGGATCGCATGAGGAGGCCATGCGTGGTGGGACACCCATGGTGGAGAAACCTGTTTGGGAGTTGCTTTGTGAGAGGTGGGCAAGCAAGACATTCAAGGTATATATGCCTTAAATTTCAGCTTCAAGCATGGCTATCCATGATTGTCATATTTTTTTGGGGTTTGTGTTAGCTGTGATATATATATATATATGTATGTATAGATATATATAATGCTGCCGCATTAAATTACAACAACAAATGTATACATTTTCTAGGTAAAAAATGCAGGAGAAGTCACGAAGGAACACGTCAAATAGGCAAAAACTAAAGGTGAATCATACCGGAGGGAGGAAATCCTTTGTAAGAATTTTGGAAGAGATGGTTTGTGCCTTTTATGATGTATTTAGTGAGTATTATATATATGAAGAGACTTGAATATTAACATATATGGTTAATGATGTGTGGCAGCGGGAGACAACACCAAATATGGTCGATTTCTATAAACAAACACATTGGTCAGCACGGAAGGGGAAATTCTTGAATGTCACAACTGAACACAATTATGTGGGAAATACTTGTCCAGTTTGAAATAACTTGTGTTAGACTATAAAGTAGATCAAAATTAACAGGATATTTTATTTTCTGTCATATTATTTTCAGAATATCATGGTGGAGAGATTGAATGAAAAAGATCCCGATGAGGACTATGAAGAAGCGGCAGCTGACATTGTGAAAGACGTGTTAGGGTTCAAATCAGGGTACGCACAGGGGATGGGGCACATGGTCATTCCTAACCCCTCTCCTTCAATGAAAAAGAACAAAGCTTATATGCGTCTAGCGGAGGAAAATGAAAGGAATAAGGGTGAGGCGAAAATGTACAAGGCCAGACTAGACCAGATGATGGCAAATATTGTGGCTTTGAGGAGGAGTTTTTCTGAATACGAGAAAGAAATGAACTTTTGGGTATCGGAGTTAGAGCAAAATACTGAGTCTCATAGAGAGACTCAGCAGGATGCATAGGCGTCCCAAGTCCAGTATATATTTTTTGTGGACTTCTTTTGTGGATGTTTTTTGTGGATGAAAACAGTCCAATGCCCACTGGGGTTTGTAGAAATGCAAATATTTTTCTATTATAAGTATTTGTTAGGTTGGGTATATTAGAACCAGTGTAGGCAAATTAAATGTAGTTTGGTCATGACTTTTTTTGCTAGCATTTTGTAATGGGAACATGATATGAAAGTCATGGAATTTTTGTTGTCTTGCTGCTTTAGAGAGACTTGTGGTTATGAATGGGTAATTCCTGGCTATAATTTGTGTATATAATTCTCCTAGTTACGTTTTTGTAGACTGTGTATATAATAAACCAGACCACTTTTAGGCTAATTAGATATTTAATTTCATTGTATGCAGGTTTAAGCTGTCTCAAGTATAAGTATGGGGAAAATTCCATGGAAGGATAGAACAATAGTTGGTGGGCACCCCAGTCCGTTAAGGTTGCTGACAACATTCACATTGGAAGGATTTGATAGCAGTAAGTAATAATTTTTCAGCCAATTTCCTATTTTTGATTCAAGTTAATCATGCTTGTGTACATGGTGGATGACTTGTCATACTACATCCTTGGTTGGCACATACCTGAAGATGTTAAGGTGCAGAATGGAGGTTGGTTATTGTTATTCCCATCTTGTTATAAGACTATGATTCTCAAGTAGCTTAGCCTCATGCATGGAAACTAGTTGGATATGCACTCTATTCAGAATATAACTCTAACTCTATTTTGCTTTTTTTCTCAGCTAGATATAATGTTCACATGTTACATTGAGGTTGTAATTCAAATATACATCTCGGACATGGTTAGTGGAATGGTTTTCATTATATATAGATGTGTATATATATTGATAGTTGAGCATCAGAAATCTCATACTAATGGCCATGTAAAAAAGATATAGTTTAGTAACTTTATTCTATCATCCCGGATAGACCTTCTGGTTATTGTGTTGATATTGGTAGGTGAGGGGAAATTCATGATTGGTTGTTATTGACATTTACTAGTATTTGAACCGAAAATAATTTGTAAACCACTGGGTGGTTTGGTTGGCACAAACTAGGGGGTTTGTGGGGGCACCAAGCTCAAACACCAATTCTATGCATGCTTTAATTACCTGCATTAAGTCACCCAGATTATCGATGCATGATGATTTGTAAGGCCATAATTTGGTCCATGCATGATGACATGTCAGCCATGAGAACCATAACTAATAACCAAGAAATAGGTAGTGACGGGCAGGACCAAATATTTTGCTATAGCAGAATAAATTGAAGAAATCTACATGTTAAATACGTCACTAAGTATTTAAAATATCATAACAGTTGGTAGATATATATATATATATATGTATATATATACATATATATATATATGAATACAATAACTTATTACTTATAAAAAAAAGCATATATATCAACCAACTTGGTCGAAATTAATTTGAGATTCAACTCCTAGGACATTTGGCATTTTCCATGCATGACCCCAAGTGGGTTTATTTTGGGAAGCCTCATTATTTGTGATTAATGCACTATGAAAATAAGTAAATCTGTGTATGACATGTTACAACAATTATCATGTTACAATGCAACTTATATGTTTTATTAAGCCTAATTATTTGTGATTCAACTCTTGATATCATTCGTAAGCTTCCCAGCCCATCTCACTTCCTTGGCCATATAAGTATTAATATCAATGGACATAGTTCTCATCAGAAACATTTCTCATCAATACCCAACATGAATGCCAGACTTAGGAATGAAGGGGGATTCAAAAGAAAGACGTCAGCTTGAATTTGGCCACTTCTTTAATATAATTGTGCACTATTTTCCTATAATTTGCCTTGGTAATGGCTATTTATATTTTCTAGCTACAACCTTTGCCTAAAAAATGTTTTCTATTGGCTAATACAATTAAGCATGGATGACAATTTGGTTCGGGTGGATTTTAGGACACCATGCTTTGTGGATCAAGAGGGGAATATTAATGATGTTTTCAAGAATGAAGATTGTCTCAGTGAATCAGTATTACTGTCACATGAGATGTTTACAAAAGTCTATATCTTTTAGTCCCAAGGCTGCATATCATCCATGCTGTTGGGCTGTACCAGCAATTATATTTTCTCTATTCATTGTATTTTGATGGCCTTAATTGACTAGTTAACCCAATGGACAGAATTGTAAAGTACAATATTAATTATATATAATATATGTTACCAACTTTGGTGGTTTGGTTGGAATCAATTTTTGGGTGTTGGTTATATTTGTTGATGGATTATATTGTGTTGAGAGAGGTTCCATACAGGCCTATTTGTGGGATAAATGTAGAAAGTGCCTATATTTTTGGTTGGATTGTCTATGGGATTGATTGGCAGGAAATCATAGTGGTAGATATTAACAGCAAAAACATATTTACGAGGGCTTGATTTGGTGGGAAAATAGGTGTAATGGCCCAATTATATTTCCCACGACTATTATTCATGGGTAATAAAGGTTTTCGACTTATGACGTTGATGACAAGTATATCACAAAACTGAGTAAAAAGTAATATTTCCACCGATAATTGTAATGAGAAAAACTATTTTGCCATGAAACAGTACCCCTGGGATATAGGCAAGATCACTTTTTCTACGAAATAAGCTTAACCGGAAAAAACTAATTACAACTACATTAGTTTATAGGTAGTGGTCTTTTCCCACCAATTGATTGTGGTGGGAATACCATATTTCCACCAAAAGTCACCATCGGGACTAATTTGTTCCCACGAATAAATTGGTGGGTAAAACTTATATAAACGACTTTTGCCACGAAGTTCCTTTATGGATATAGGAGATTTTCCATGACCTACCGCCATGGGTAATGACGCTATTACTGACCACGAATTGATGTTTGGGAACTTATTTGGCATGAAGTTAAAATGCTTTTATCCACCGTTCGTGTGGTGGAAAAAAGTGATGTTTTACCCATGAAATCAACATTTGGTGGAAAAATTATCTTTCCCCACCCGTTTAATTCCACGAGTCTCCCACGAGAAAAATTGGTGGGAAATAGTTCTTTTCCTACGAAAGATGCACTTATTTCGAGCGCACCCCCTCATGGCAAAAGGCCATAATTCTTTTAGTGAGATTTATAGCAAAATATCACAAGTTACAAGAAGTTTTTTTCCCACATGAACTGAACCCATCAATACAACTTATTCCAACAAGTCAAGTTTGTTGTGGGAAACAACACTTTTTCCTGCGAGTTATTTCCAACGAGCCACCCACGAGCTATTTTGGTGGGAAATAACTATTTCTCACAAAAAGTAGCTATTTTACCACGAACTAGCTCCGCGGGCAAAAGCAATATCTGTTGTAGTGTGCTAGAAAGGATAAATCCAAGATGACATACCATGCATAATTGTCAAAAAATTAGTTACTTTGTTAGTTACTACTGCACTGAACCAACGAAGGTATATATCCATTAACAAAACTTTCTTATTACTTTTGTTTATTCAAATATATTTATTGCTCGCTATCTTTAAATAGGTTGTAAACACATGATCAATAATAAAATATGTAGCTCAAGACCGAGCTGTATGGTAGAGTTCATATGTATATTGTTAGAGGATACAAGCCTAACTACAAGTTATTTAGACTCTACCATCCCTTGTATATAAGCTGTTGTATTTCATTATTCTTTGGTTTGTTATTCTACTTTACAGATGTCATTAGCTCATTTGGACTTACGATTAGTTAGTTAGAATCTTCAACTGTATATATGCTTGCACCTTTTGTATACAAAAAATAGTGAAATAGAGGAATAAAGTTCTTCTTCTTCCATCCACTCATCTCTCTATTTTTTCATTGTTTCTGCTGTGTTTGGCTGCTTTGCAGCATTGTTTATTACCTTCTTACATGATATCACAGAGCCTCTGAGAGATTTTTTTTTATGGAAAATCCCACCTCCCCCAAATCCCAGTTAGACCTTAACACAAATACCTTATCTCGTTATCTCAACCTCTCTGATCTAGCCAATCATTTTCACTTGAATCATGGAGATAGCCCCGCCATTACCCTCATTTCTGAGCCTCTTACTACAGACAACTACGCCACTTGGTCTCGTGCCATGCGACGTGCCCTTTGTGCAAAAAATAAAATTGGTTTCATCAATGGTTCCCTCTTGCAACCTACTGATTCCATGGACCCTTTACTCGACAGTCTCGACCTATGGGAAAGGTGCAATGACATGGTTGTTTCATGGATACAGAACTCTGTAAGTCCCTTTATTAAATCTAGTTTTGTTTTTGTGGATGATGTTAAGGAAATTTGGCAAGATCTGCAGGACTGCTTCTCTCAACAAAATGGCCCACAAACTTTCCAACTCAAGAAAGCATTAGCTGGCCTTCTTCAAGAACATGATTCAGTAAGTATATATTATGGTAAGTTGAAGACTCTCTGAGATGAACCCTCCATCTATGAACCTATTCTCGTTTATAATTGTGGCACCACGAAAACACTTTTGGATTGATCCCAGAGAGACTGTGTTCTTCAATTTCTAATGGGCTTGCATGACTCCTACTCTCCTATCCAAGACCAGATTATGTTGATAGACCCCATTCCCCTTGTTACAAAAGTTTTCTCCCTCATTCAGCAACAAGAAAGGCACCACCAAATAATCTCCACTGTCCCTTCCACTGAAACCATGGCATTGGCCATTAAGAAACCTTTTTCCCCTTCAAGAGTTTCCAAAACAAATCATTCTTCCAAAAAGGAAAGGCCCTATTGCAGGCACTACAAAATCTCTGGCCATTCATTGGAAAACGACTTCAAACTTTGCAATGCAGCAGCCCCCATTTGTTCACACTATAGCTTAACTAGCCATATAATCGACAAGTGCTACAAGTTGAATGGTTACCCACCTGGTCACAAGTTTTATGCCAAGCAGTAGACTCATGGTTTTCTTGCTAATCAAGCCACTCATTCTAATGCTACTGAATCTAAAATTGTTTGTGATGACAGGATTGGTTTGACCAAGCTTCAATATCAGCAGCTTATGTCTTTAATTCAACCTCAGGATTCTTCAATTACAGCCAATGTTCTTCACTCTAGCACTCAGCCTCAACCCTTTCACTTTCCTATCCATTCTTCCAAAATGTCTGGTATATATACATCTTTCTCTACACACACACACACAGTTCCTTGCATAGCTCTTCTTCTAGTTGGATAATTGACACGAGTGCCACAAACCATATGGTATGTAGCACTTCTCTTTTCACTTCAATTACCTCAGTTGTTGCTTACTCAGTCAAGCTTCTCAATGAAAGCTTAGCCTCAGTAACACATGTTGGTACCATTCATTTGACAAGTACTATCATTTTGAGGGATGTTCTTTGTGTCCCTTCATTCTCATTTAATTTAATTTTAGCAACCAACTTAACCCATTCTCTAACTTGTTGTTTGCTCTTTTTTTTTTTTCCTCAAATTTTTGTTTCATTCAGGACTTGCCTTCTTGGAAAATGATTGGGAAGAGTGAGCTAAGACATGGCCTATACTACTTGGTCTACACAAACATCTCTCCTTCAGCCCTTGCACAATCTCTCTCAGATTATACTCACAACACTCACACAGATCTTATTTCTTCAGCTTCTGTTGTTAACTTCGTTGCTCATGCTGATCTATGGCATTGTCGCCTGGGTCATTTATATGTTTCTAGATTAAAGTTAGTTTCTGACCCTATTGTAAGCAAGCACACAGATTCCATTAATGAAAAACCTTGCCATATTTTTCCTTTAGCAAACTTCCATCGATTACCCTTTCCTGATAGAGTTCATCTTTCATCTAGAATATTTGAACTAATCCATTGTGATTTATGGGGACCTAGTCTCACTATTGCACATGATGGTTCTAAATATTTTTTGACAATAGTGGATAACTTCTCTAGTTCCACTTGGCTTTATTTACTTTCCACCAAAGTTGAAACTAGAGCATGTATCAAGTCCTTTTATAATTTGGTGGAAACACAATTTGGAATCAAAATTAAAACCCTAAGAAGTGATAATGGTGCTGAGTTTGCATGAAAGATTTTTTTAATGACAAAGGCATTATTCATCACAAAAGCTGTGTGGAAACCCCTCAACAAAATGACATTGTTGAGAGGAAACACCAGCACTTGTTTAATGTAGCTTGTGCCCTTCATTTCTAAGCTAATTTGCCTTTAGAATATTGGAGTGACTCTCTTTTGACAGCCATATATATCATCAACAGACTTCCAACCCCACTTTTAAATAATAAAACTCCATATGAGCTTCTGTTTAACAAAAAACCTGCTTATGCTCTCATGAGAGTATTTGGTTCCTTATGTTTTGCAACCAACCTTTTAAATGGTGGAAAGAAATTTGATCCTAAAGGTCCAAAATGTGTTTTTCTTGGTTATCCCTTTGGAATCAAGGGATACAAATTGTTAGACCTTACCAACCACACCATTTTAATTTCAAGGGATGTAATTTTTCATGAGTCCATTTTTCCTTACCAAAATCCCACACTTCCCCCTTTACCTTCTCCTCTAGAGTCACCCTTACCTATTTTTTCATCTTATCCTCCTCCTGCCTCTAATTTTCAGTCTCTTTCTACTGCACCTACCATCCCTTCAACTATCTCCACTCCTGCCCATTCTACCCCCTCTACTGTCAGCATGTCAACTCCTTCACTAACCAATGCATCCCCTTCTCATTCTGCTTCTCCCCACACCCCCATTCTCACTCTTCGAAGGTCCACTAGGATTAGAATTGCCCCTCAATATTTGAAAGACTTTCACTGTCATCAGGCTTTGTTGGCTCCTCGTGAACAATCAATTTCCAAGGATGCTCCTACTTCTAATGGTAAGTCATTTCCTCTAAGTAAATGTTTATCTTATCATAAATCAGTCCTTCCTTTCAAGCTTTTACTTCTTCTCTTTCTCTCCAATCCGAGCCTAATTCTTATAAACAAGCTTTGAAGGATCCTGGTTGGTGCAAAGCTATGAAAGCTGAGCATGAGGCTTTGGAAAACAATCATACCTGGACACTCACTGACTTACATAAAGGGAAAGAAGCCATCGACTGTAAGTATGTTTATAAGATTAAGTTTAAGTCTGATGGCACTATAGAAAGACTCAAAGCTAGGTTAGTAGCCAAAGGCTACACACAACAAGAGGGCATAGATTTTCATGAGACATTCTCTCCAGTTGCTAAGTTGGTCACTGCAAGATGTCTACTCACTGTTGTTGCAATTAAAGGATGGCATTAATTGATGTAAACAATGCATTCCTTAATGGTGATTTACGAGAAGAAATTTATATGAAGAGACCACCCAGGTACACCAAGGGTAAGCCACATCAAGGTTGCAAATTACTTAAGAGTCTCTATGGTTTTAAACAAGCATCAAGGCAGTGGAATTTTAAACTTACCTCTCATCTACTTGAATTTGGTTTTATCCAATCAAAAGCTAATTATAGCTTATTCACAAAGCAAGATGGAGAATCTTACATTGCCTTGTTAGTTTATGTGGATGATATCTTCGTTGCTAGCAATTCTCAAACCTCTATTGATTACATTCGAGCTTTTCTTCATTGTAAGTTAAAATTAAGGATCTTGGATGCCTACGTTATTTCATGGGCCTAGAGATTGCTAGATCATCCAAAGGCATTCACATTTCTCAAAGGAAATATGCCTTAGATATCTTGTCTGATTCTGGGATGCTCGGTTGCAAACCCCTTAAGCTACCTCTTGATCAAAACCTTAAAATCAGCAAAGATGAGGACACTTCTCTTTCTGAACCAAGCACTTATAAAAGGCTTATTGGTAGACTTTTATATCTCACCATCTCTCAGCCAAACTTATGTTTTGCAGTTCAATTGTTGAGTCAATTCATGGATAAACCATCTTGAACTCACCGGCCAGCAACATATAAGGTTCTAAGGTATATCAAAGCAGCTCTTGGACAAGGAATTTTTCTTTCCTCCTCATCTCAGTTTCAGCTCCAAGCTTATTGTGATTCGTATTGGGCCTCTTACCCTGACTCTCGTCGCTCAACTACAAGTTATTGTGTCTTCTTTGGCAGCTCATTGATTTCTTGGAAATCCAAGAAACAAAATGTGGTTTCTCGATCCTCAACTGAAGTTGAGTATGGGTCCATGGCTGCCACTTGCTCTGAATTAACTTGGCTTCGATATTTACTTCAAGACCTTGGCATCTCTCATCCACAAGCAGCCCTCCTCTTTTGTGATAATCAGGTAGCCCTCCATATTGCTGCAAATCCAGTGTTTCATGAGAGAACGAAACTTATTGAACTCGATTGCCACTTGATTTGAGATCAAATTCAAGCAGGAACTATTACAATAGCTCATGTTTCTTCTCAAACCCAGTTAAATGACATTTTCACTAAAGCATTACCTTCTTACTTGATCTACGATTACACCTCTCCAAGATGGGAATAGTTAATCTCTATTCTCCATCTTGCAGGGGGATGTTAGAGGATACAGGCCAAACTACAAGTCGTTTAGACTCTACTATCCCTTGTATATAAGCTATCGTATTTCATTATTCTTTGGTTTGTTATTCTACTTTATAGATGTCATTAGATCATTTGGACTTACGGTTATTGAGTTAGAATCTTTTGCTATATATATGCTTGCACCTTTTGTATACGAAAAATAGTGAAATAAAGGAATAAAGTTCTTCTTCCATCCACTCATCTCTCTGTTTATTCATTGTTTCTGCTGTGTTTGGCTGCGTTGCAGCATTGTTTAATATTACCTTCTTACATTTATAGTAGCAAATAAACAATATGTCATATATAAGGGAATGCTGGCCGCGTCTTCATCCTCCTCCGGAACTCAAACACCCCAACCACCACCCCTGGGAATCTCTCTCACATCAGAAGAAGCCACCTGATGTGGGTCTGTTTATGATCTCTAGTCATCAAATAGTGAAGAACTGATTAATAAAAACATGTTTTTATGTATTTATGTTGATATGATAACAAATAGGCAATCGATGATGGATATATGCAACCAAACCTTTTTTTTTTTCCGTTAAATTCTGATATTCGATCTCATCCATATTGCATTTATTACACTCATCATGTATTTGATAATTCAAGAAATTTGCTAATTATACGTCCGTTTAAACCTACTGATCGTCATGACTAATCTGCATTTATTTGTCAAAAAGTTAATTGCTAGTAATAACTAAAAAATGGAAATCAAATATGGGAACTAATTCCATATATACGTCAACCAAAAACCCCTTTGAAGTTTCTTCCCAAACATAAACTCGTGGAGTGTAAAATTGATCTTTAATATATGAAATATAATAGAAAAGGAGATATTGAAGAGAAACTGATAAGGTAGATGATCTTTGAGAGCTACATCTTTTTTATTCAATTATTAGTTCCTATTTATAAGAAGAAAAATGCTAAATGTACTTACAAAAAACTTACTTTTCCACATATTAGTTAATATTGATATGCAGAAAATCATGAAAATTAAATTTTAAAAGAAAATTAACAAAATGAATTTTATAAGTAAAATGAAGTAAAACTGTAAATATATATAACACTATATTTATAAAAAAATAACGGATAAGATAAATATTTTCATTATAATGAAAATGAAATCTCTTGATTTAATAATTATGAAAATCAAATCAGGTTAAAAACCAAATCAAATTATTGATTTAATATTATCTTCAAGAAACATACTCTCAATGAGTCATATACTACTTTCACAAAACTCGATAGAAACTGATCATCTTAGGGGTTTTAACAACTATTCTCGAAGCGTTTTCATTATCACTTACAAAAACTTTTAACATCTAGACATCTCCTTAATTAGTCGGAAAAGAATCCAACTAACCAAAAAGACTCCACCTAAAATATGCAAACCAAGAGGTCTTAATGGTCTTAATTACACCAGGACTGATCACTTTATCATGTTGTTTGTCTTTTTTCCACTTGAAACCTCAAGTTCAAACAAAAATTTGAGAGGATTTTTTTTTTCCTACGTACCTTTTAAACCCGAATGGATAGGCACCAATTACGATATATGTCTTGCTTAACGAAAAGAAATTCATTCAATCTTTGGAAAGTTTATATAATAATTACACTTATTAGGTCCTTATATATCTTGCTTCAATAAATTAAATAAGAAAGAGGTCTCCACTTCACCTAAAGAAAAGGGCAACCCCTGACATATTTTTGGTCTAGATGAGCCTGAACCATATATGCATTCGAGAGAGTACTTTGACCTAATTAAACACCTAGATATATAGAGAAAATGACATTGCTACAATTGGCTTGCATCCCCATAACTCTAGCATCACACCTGCATCGGGTCACTCATTCTTATAAAATATTGACAATAAGATATACCTAGCTTATTGTTGTATTTAATTTCAATTAGCTCAAATGTAAATATTCATCGTTATAATAATTTGTAGGTAATTTTAAATTTCATAACTTCTATGCTACTTTGCAATCCTTGGTCATATCGGATTTGACTTCTTTCACTCTTCTGTTGAAACTAAACATGTTGGATAAGGAATTATTGATAGAGAAATGATATTTCCAGTCATAGAGTGTGCAAATCTCATGCACACTTTTCGAAAAAAAAAAGAGTAAATATAAGATTCATGTGAAAAAAGTAAGTTTTTAATATTATATCCTACTGCGCGGCGCTTACACAATCCATAACTATATCTAACATTACTCTTAATAATAATAAAGTTCCTGCCCATTCTATCTCGCCCTATTTTATAATCTGTACATGTCATTATTATACGTGTTAATCTCGTGCATGTTTCGCGCGCCTTTAAGCCGGGTTCCAGAAACTCGGGTCTTCGGGCTATCACCTGCACACTTGAAGCAAACACATTAGTAGTTTCTGCGTAAGCTTAGAGGAATCAAAGAACGTTTCTCGTACTTGGGGATTGACTCTTATACTAGGTTTTTGGTGGAGACAACGCATTTTCGATTTTGAGGGACTTATGTCCTTTCCACTGTTTATTTGTTAGAATCTTTAATGCGGCGTGGCTTCATGGGCGGCGTCATTAATACATCGTGGAGTTCGGGTAGTGGTACCATTAATGTGGTGCGGCTTCCTGACTCACTTTACCCAGAAGTGTTACATGCCTCTCCATGCCTACTGTCACGATGTCACAGGTTCTCCATATTTCCCGCCCATCTGCCTGGGCAAGTTCCTGAGGGTACTTTGTCATCTAGATGGTGTCAGGGTGGCGAATCCCATCCGCCCCAACTGTTTACTTTCCCTACGCGGGGGGGTTTGCTTGCGGGCCAAGTACACTACGAAGGCCCATTGACTCATTTTAGAGGAGGGTCGTTGGACCTGACCGAGTTCGGCCGGACTCTCTAACTTACTCCCCTGGTGGTCTTGCGAGGGCTTGTTTTAAGGGCTATTGGACCTAACTGAGCTTGGCCGGGATCTCTAACTTACTCCTCCAATGGTCTCTAGTGGGCTTGTTTTAAGGGCTGATAAGGGGGAAAATCCCCCTGGTGGTTTATCGAGGCACCACACTTCAGCGTCGTTGGGTTCGGAGGGGGTTCTTGCACTTTTAGTGCCCTCAAATTGTTTTGAGGGTTCAAGAGCACGTGATCTCTCATTCTCTCCAAACCCTCCAAGTAGCTGTAGTTCAAGACGTCATTGCAAACCAAGCGGACATGCGACAACTCCTCACGCAGCCAAGGAATGGTTGCTTCGGTGCTATCAAGGCAAGAGCGCAAGTCCAAGATGGTGGCCTCATGGAAGGCAATCGCATGATTGGCCTCAGTCTTCTCAAACTCATAGGTCTTCACTCTCTGGTCTTTATCCTTGAGAGAGTCCCTCTTTCTCTGCAGAGACTTAGAGGCCTCCTCGAACCTCCCTTCCAACCACTTGTACGACCGTGAGTCGAAGTCGTGCTGTTTGAGCAACTTCACGTTTTCGACTTGCTGCTGCTCCAGCTCCCTCTGCTGACGATCGAACGGCTCACAGGACCTCACCAAGGTGGACTTAAGTTGGGCATTGAATATCCTCTTCTGCCTCCGCTGCCAACTAAACTGCACCTTGACAAGGGTCTCCTCCAACTCCTATTTCCTCTCCTTCTCCTCTTTGGCACAATGCAAGATCAACCGAACCAAAGATCGGAGCACCCAATTCTCACCTTTTAGTGCCTCCTGGTCATCCTCAATGAACGCTGCCAACTGCCCTACACCCTTCTACGAAAAGTTTAAAGTTAGCAACAAAGGAAAATGCACCAAGAAAGCTTAAAAGGAGGTATAAAGAGTCGATAGCTGACCTCGGAGAAGAACTCCCTAAGCCTCCTAGCCATGTCTTGGACACGAGCTAGACGGCCCCCGCTTACCGCTAGCCTTGGGGCAACATCCTCCTCTCTTCGGAGGGCTCTCAAGCACAATGCCATCACTCCCTATCGAGGATGGTCCTCCCACGGCACATTCAGGAATATCTCCAACCTTTGTGCCCGCGGAAGCTATTGGAGCCTCGCCAACCGGCACATCTACATCAAGCCCGAGGAGGGCTCCCTCGGCCTCTCCCGCTGCTATTCCCCCCTCCTAATCACCAGCCTCCGTGGACACCAAGGCCGAGATGGTGTTAGTAAGGCCATAGAAACACCAGCATTCGTCAATGTCGCCAGGACCTCACCACTCTCGCCAACTTCGACCCCCTCACAGCTTCTGTCGAAGCCATGGCTGGGGTGGTGTAAGTGAAGGGTAGTGGAGCCCCGATGTCAGCCACAATATCTGAAGTTTCATTGACCTCCACGGACACCAACGTGACCTCAATCTTGAGTAGGACTGAGCATCGAAAATGTCGAAGTCGGAGTACCCCACCGGCGAACTGGGGAAACGCCTACAGACTTGGGGCATAGTCGCCTATATCGGCATGGTCCGGTTGACAAAATGCATGTTGGCCGGGGGCAGGTATCGCCAAAGACTGCCTTCATCCCACAAACGACACCACTGTTAATGCCTTATTTCGCGCGCCTTTGTGATGGATTCTAGAAACTCGGGTTTTCGGGTTGTCACTTGCACACTTTAAGCAGACACGGGGAATGTGGGCCCTTGTCAGTATATCTTCTTAGTAGTTTGCACATAAATTTAGAGGAATCAGAGAGCATTCTCGTACCTGGAGTCGACTCTTATACTAGGTTTCTGGTGGGGACAGCTAATTCTTGACTTTGAGAGACTTATGTCTTTTCCACTGTTTATTTATCAGAATCCTTTAATGTGGCTTGACTTCTGAGGACTGCTTATCCATTAATTACACTCATCATGTATTTGTTAATTCATGAAAATTGCTAATATGTACGTTTGAACCTACTGATCATCATCACTAATCTGCATTTATTTGTCAAAAAGTTAATTGCTAGTAATAATTAAGAAATGGAAATTAAATATGCGAACCAATTCCAGATATACGTCAACCAAAAACCCCTTTGAATTTTCTTCCCAAACATAAACTCGTGGAGTGTAAAATTCTTTAATATATAAAATATAATAGAAAAAAGAGATGTTGAAGAGAGACTAATAAGGGAGATGAACTTTGAGAGCTACATCTTTCTTATTCTGAATTGTTATTCAAAACAAAGCATTAGTTCATATTTATAAGAAGAAAAATGTTAAATGAATTTAAAAACAATTTACAAAAATCTTACTTCCCCGCATGTTAGTTATTGATATGTCGAAAGAAATTTGAATTTCAAAAGAAAATATAACAAAGTGAGTTTTGTATGTAAAAGTAATTAAAACTGTACGTACATGTAGAAGTACTCTTATAAGAAAATTATAGACAAGATAAATATTTTCATGATAATAAAAATTGAATCTTTTGATTTGATAATTATGAAAACCAAATCAGGATAATAACCAAATTAAATTATTGATGTAATCTTATCTTCAACAGAAACACAGTCTCAATGAGTCACACCACTTTTACAAAACTCTATAAAAACTCATCTTAGGAGTTTTCACAACTATTCTCGAAGCGTTTTCATTATCACTTACAAAAACTTTTAACATCTAGACATCTCCTTAATTAGTCAAACAAGAATCCGACTAACCACAAAGACTCCACCTAAATTATGCAAACCAACTGGTCTTAATGTTTCGCTGCACCTTTAAGATAAGGTCTCTCTTGAATTTGAGAGTCTTAATTAAAAGATAGATAAACACATAAAATGAGCCCCAAACCATTTAAGGGCCGATAGGAGGGAAAAATCCCCTGGTGGTCTATCGAGGAACCACGCTTCAGCGTCGCTGGGTCCGAAGGGGGTTCTTGCACTTTCAGTGCCCTCAAATTGCTTTGAGGGTTCAAGATCACGTGATTTCTCATTCTCTCCAAACCCTCCAAGTAGCCGTAGTTCAAGATGTCATTGCGAACCAAGCGGACGTGCGACAACTCCTCACGCAGCCGAGGAAGGGTGGCTTCGGCGCTATCAAGGCAAGAGCGCAAGTCCAAGATGGTGGCCTCATGGGCAGCAATCGCATGATCGGCCTCAGTCTTTTCAAACTCAAAGGTCTTCACTCTCTAGTCTTTAGCCTTGAGAGAGTCCCTATTTCTCTACAGAGACTTAGAGGCCTCCTCGAACCTCCCTTCCAACCACTTGTACGACTGTGAGTCAAAGTCATGCTGTTTGAGCAACTTCACGTTTTCGGCTTTCTGCTGCTCCAGCTCCCTCTGCTAACGATCGAATGGCTCCCAGGACCTCGGCAAGGCGGACTTAAGTTGGGCATTGAATATCCTCTTCTGCCTCCGCCACCAACTGAACTGCACCTTGACAAGGGTCTCTTCCAACTCCTATTTTCTCTCATTCTCCTCTTTGGCACAACACAAGGTCAACCAAGCCAAAGATCAGAGCGCCCAGTTCTCACCTTCTAGTGCCTCTTGGTCATCCTCAATGAATGCCACCAATTGCCCTACACCCTTCCATGAAAAATGCACCAAGAAAGCTTAAAAGGAGGTATAAAGAGTTGATAGTTGGCCTCGGAGAAGAACTCCCTAAGCCTCCTAGCCATGTCTTGTACACGAGTTGGACGGCCCCCACTTGCCGTTGGCCTTGGGGCAACATTCCCCCTCTCCTCGGAAGGGTTCTCGAGCACAAGGCCATCACTCCTTGTCAGGGATGGTCCTTCCACGGCATATTCTGGAATATCTCTAACCCTTGTGCCCATGGAAGTTGTTGGAGCCTCACCAACCAGCACATATCCATCAAGCCCGAGGAGGGCTCCCTCGGCCTCTCCCACTGCTATTTCCCCCTCCTAATCACCAGCCCTCGTGGACACCAAGGCTGGGTTGGTGTTAGTAAGGCCATAGAAACACCAGCATTCGCCAATGTGGTTAGGATCTCACCATCCTCGCCAATTTCGACCCTCGCTCCAGCTTCCGCCAAAGCCATGGCTGGGGTGGTGCAAGTGAATGGCAGTGGAGCCCTGACGTCAACCACAATAGCTGAAGCATCATTGACCTCCATGGACATCACCGTGACCTTAGTCTCGAGTAGGACTGAGCACCAACAATATCGAAGTTGGAGTACCCCACCGACGAACTGGGGAAATGCCTACAGACTTAGGGCATAGTCGCCTGTATCGGCACAATATGGTTGACAAAATGCATGTTAGCCAGGTGGCAAGTATCGCCGAAGACTGCCCTCATCCCACAGATGACACCACTGTTAACGCCTTGTTTCACGTGCCTTTGTACTGGATTCCAGAAATTCGGGTTTTCGGGTTGTCACTTGCACACTTTAAGCAAACACGAGGAATGTGGGCCCTTGTCAGTATATCTTTTTAGTAGTTTGTGCGTAAACTTAAAGGAATCAGATAGCGTTTCTCGTACCTAGAGTCGACTCTTATACTAGGTTTCTGGTGGAGACAGTTCATTCCTGACCTTGAGGGACTTGTGTCATTTCAATTGTTTATTTGTCAAAATCCTTTAATAAGACTTGACTTTTGGGGATAGCTCATCCATTAATTACACTCATCATGTATTTGATAATTCAAGAAAATTGCTAATATGTACGTTTGAACCTACTGATCATCATGACTAATATGCATTTATTTGTCAAAAAGTTAATTGCTAGTAATAATTAAAAAATGGAAATTAAATATGCGAACCAATTCCATATATACGTTAACCAAAAACTCTTTGAATTTTCTTCCCAAACATAAACTCGTGGGGTGTAAAATTCTTTAATATATAAAATATAATAGAAAAAAGAGATGTTGAAGAGAAACTGATAAGGGAGATGAACTTTGAGAGCTACATCTTTTTTATTCTGAATTGTTATTCAAAACAAAGCATTAGTTTATATTTATAAGAAGAAAAATGTAAAATGAATTTAAAAACAATTTACAAAATTCTTACTTCTCTGCATGTTAGTTATTGATATGTCAAAAATTATGAAATTTAAATTTCAAAAGAAAATATAACAAAGTGAGCTTTGTATGTAAAAGTAATTAAAATTGTAATATAAGTACATGTAATTGTACTCTACCAAATCAAATTATTGATGTAATCTTATCTTCAACATAAACATATTCTCAATGAGTCACACCACTTTTACAAAACTCTATAAAAACTCATCTAAGGAGTTTTCACAACTGTTCTCGAAGCATTTTCATTATCACTTACAAAAACTTTTAACATCTAGACATCTCCTTAGTTAGTTGGACAAGAATCCGACTAACCAGAAAGACTCCACCTAAAATATGCAAACCAACTGGTCTTAATGTTTCGCTGCACCTTTAAGGATAAGGTCTCTCTTGAATTTGAGAGTCTTAATTAAAAGATAGATAAACACATAAAATGAGCCTCATACCATTTATTACTATTCTATGAATATTTCAAAAAACATTAAATTAATGAGTAATAAATATTGTCGCACTGATCACTTTATCATGTGTTTGTCTTTTTTCCACTTGAAACCTCAAGTTCAAACAAAAATTTGAGAGGATTTTTTTTCCTAACTTTCAAACCCGAATGGATAGACACCAATTACGATATATGTCTTGCTTAACGAAATGAAATTCATTCAATCTTTGGAAAGTTTATATAATAATTAAACTTATTAGGTCCTTATCTTGCTTCAATAAATTAAATAAGAATGAGGTCTCCACTTCACCTAAAGAAAAGGGCAACTCTTGACATATTTTTGGTCTAGATGAGCCTGAACCATATATGCATTTGAGAGAGTACTTTGACCTAATTAAACACCTAGATATATAGAGAAAATGACATTGTTACAATTGGCTTGCATCCCCATAACTCTAGCATCACACCTGCATCTGGTCACTCATTCTTATAAAATATTGACAATAAGATATACCTAGCTTATTGTTGTATTTAATTTCAATTAGCTAAAATGTAAATATTCATCGTTATAATAATTTGTAGGTAATTTTAAACTTCACAACTTCTATACTACTTTGCAATCCTTGGTCATATCGGATTTGACTTCTTTCACTCTTCCCTTGAAACTAAAAATGTTGGATAAGGAATTATTGATAGAGAAATGATATTTGCAGTCATAGAGTGTGTAAGTATTGTGTACTGTTTTCTAAAAAAATTAGTAAATACAATATTCAAGTGAAAAAAGTCATTTTTTAATATTGTATCATACTGCGCGACGCTTACACAATCTATAATTATATCTAACATTACTCTTAATAATAATAAAGTTCCTGCCCATTCTATCTCACCCGATTTTATAATCTGTACATGTCATTATTATACGTGTTAATGTCGTGCATGCTTCGCGCACCTTTAAGCCAGGTTCCATAAATTCAGATTTTCATGCTATCACCTGCACATTTTAAGCAAACACAGAGAATGTGGGCTCTGGTGGCAGCCGGATAGTCTCCGATGTAAAAGTCAATATAACTTTTTAGTAGTTTCTGTGTAAGCTTGGAAGAATCAAAGAGTGTTTCTTGTACTTGGGGATTGACTAGTCTTATACTAGGTTTCTGGTGGAGACAACTCATTTTCGATTTTGAGGAACTTATGTCATTTCTATTGTTCATTTTTCAGAATCTTTAATGTGGTGTGGTTTCTAGGGCGGCGACATTAATGCGTCGTGGAGTCCGGGTAGTGGTACTACCATTAATGTGGTACGGCTTCTTGACTCACTTTACCTAGAAGCGTTCCATGCCTCTCTATGCCTACTGTCAGGATGTCATAGGTTCTCCATATTTCCTACCCACATGCTTGAGCTAGTTCCCGAGGGTACTTTGTCAACTGGGTGGTGTCAGGGTGGGGAATCCCATCCGCCCCAACAGTTTACTTTCCCTATGCAGGGCTGCTTCATGGGTGGATTTTGCTCATGAGCCGAGTACTCTATAAAGGCCCATTGACTCCATTTAAAGGAGGGTCGTTGGGCCTGACCAAGGTTGAGTGGGCTCTTTAACATACTTTCCTAGTGATCTCTCGTAGCCTTGTTTTAAAAGCCGATAAGGGGAAAAAACCCCCTGGTGGTCTATCGAGACACCACGCTTCAGCATCGCTAGGTCTGGAGGCGGTTCTCTAATCAAGAATTGGTTTTTAAGATGAGCTAAACATAAATAACGTGACACGATATTTACAGTCCTTTAATGGCAATTTATAAGGTTAGATAGTTTGAGGGGATAAACTAAAAAGTGAAGTCAATTTTCTCATTTTCATTTGAGCATTTTGCAAAGTTCGATGAATCTAGGCCGATTTGCTCCCTGCAAAAGACAAAAGTTCCAGTGCAATAATGATTGAAGATAATGGAAGGTGCACCTCAATTCACTTTAGTTTGTTAGGAAAAGGAGATTATGCAGAAAAATAATTACAGTGAAAGAAGACAAAACAACTTGAGTCATCTTGGAAAGTGGATTTAAGGGTTAATTATGGTAAATGATATTTGTAATTATAAAGTATATAAGTGTTATATAATTTTTTTAAAAAAAATAAATAAATCGAAATTTATATAATAAAATATTAATTTTTTAATAATAAACTTCATTATTTTTTAAGAGGATCGCACGGTGTTTGTGTAATTTCTGACTGTATATAACATTATTTATTAATAATATAGTGAAATGATATTTACAATCATCGAGTACATAAGCATCGTGTATTCTTTTTCAAAAAAATAAATGAATATGAGATTTATATAAAAAAAAATTAATTTTTTAATGATAGATTCTATTCATTTTAAAAAAGAATGTACGACTCTTGTATAATCTATCACTATCTCTATCATTACTAATTATATATGGCTTGAATCTTCATTAATGTTGGGATAATACAGTTAAACGAGTCCTTAAAAACCACCAGCAAACTTATGCTATGATTTAATTGAATTATTGATGTTGCTCCACCACCAAAGTGTGAACACAGTTATGGTCTCAGAATATTAATTATTTGGTTATTTGACTGGTTTGCTACTTCGATCACAGTCCGAACATACCATAATTATTTACCAACCGACATTTAGCTTAATTATTCATCTTAAGATCATGTCGACTCTCAATTAATGCATGCACCTTTTCTCTGCTCAAAAAATAAAAAATAAAAAACTGGAAAAAAATATAAAACAATAATGAATATTGAAGGTCATTGGATAGCGAGATAATATAATTTTAGATGAATTAAATAAAATATTATTTTTTAATATTATTATTATTTTAAAATTTTAAAAAATTAAATTATTTATTAATTTAAATAATTAATAACTATAGCTCAAATTGAACGTGTTGCAGTAGGTGCGGGCTCTTATGCCCACACCTAGAGGAAAAGTTACACTGGCTGCCCTCCCCACTCTTTTTGTGGGAAAAAGAGTTGTGTTTTATCTAAATACCATTTGATTGATTATGGTTGGACCGACCAGATCTTTATAGGCATATGAGAAGCATGCGGCTTACGCGCTTGTTGCGATGGAAAGTGGATAGCAATATCTTGAAGATCTAAGATCGAAAAAACGAATTGAGCAGCAAATGTGGTATCGGGAGGCTTAAAATCCTAACACCATTTTTGGGGTCTCATAAGACTCGTGCGCACATCAAAATGATGTGCAGTTTCTTTGGATTTGTATTGCAACGTATTGCAACACGTCTTGTTTGAAGATATCTAGAAGACGACACATCAATCATCTTTTATCTTAAGTGCACGAAACGTAAAAAATACTTAAAGCTCGTTTGAACAGTAAGATAAGATAAAATAATTTTAAATGAAAGTTAAAAATTAAATAAAATATTATTAAAATATTACTATTCAATATTTTTATTATTTTGATATTTAAAAGTGTTAAATTGTTTATTAGATTTTATATAAAAAATTTTAAAAAAATTATAATAATAAAATAAAATAAAACTGTTTCTATATATATACACGAAACTTTACTTCGAAAATAAGAGGTGCCGATAAAAGAAAAAGGGAGGAGGCGGAGTCCCTTTCCCAAATCAGGTGGGAAAGATAGAAATCCCTTTTTCTTTAGAGGAATGCTACACAATTTCTTATTTTTTATATATTATATTTTTTTAAAGTTTTAAAATTTTTTAATATTTTTTTAAATTTATTTTTTTAAAACTAATTTAATTTTTCTATTTATTATTTATATATTAAATATTTGATAAAAGAAAAAAATAATAAAAATTAAAAAATATATATATTATGTGAAGATTGTGTGAATAATAAAAAATTATGTAGATTTTTTGTTTTAGAAAATTTGAGATGCCGTCCAAAAAGGGTCAGGTCACTTCAACTCCTTACGTTTTTACTTTGTTTTGGAGGACCAAACAAAACGGCTCTCGTTTGACTTGGTTCTGTAATAATAGAAAAAAAAAAGAAAAAAAAAGTGCACTGACCCAGAAGTACACATCAATACATTTCATTGATGAGTCGGTCTACCCGTTTAAGTTGATCGCTTTTTATTTTATTTTCATATTTTTTAATATATTTAAATATTTTTTAAATAAGAGTTTGACTTGGTTCTGTAATAATAGAAAAAAAAAAAAAAAGAAAAAAAAGTGCACTGACCCAGAAGTACACATCAATACATTTCATCGATGAGTCTGATCGTTTTTAATTTTATTATTTTATTATTTTAATATATTTAAATATTTTTTAAAAACAACATCTCAATATACTTAAAATTATTTTCTTAATCATTAAATAAATAAAAAAATTGCCAAACAGTCAAATTGAACTGTACAATTGAGAGGCAAAATAAATTTTTCCTTCATTGATTATAAAAATAGTGGAGCCCGAGCCTTCATCCTTTATACGTTTCCAAATTAAGTTAATTAAATAATATTTGGAATTTTTGACAAATTCAACTATCATTCCCATCGTTTATCTTCTCCCAAAATATCAAACTTCCCCAATTTCCCATCAACATGTTCAATTCATTTTGTTTAGAATAATGCTAAATAAAATTTTGGGATGTACAAATTTCGTGTATTTCTTTTAAAGAAAATGAGGCCAATTATTAAAAAATAAATTATTTTACGTGAATTTCAGATTTATTCACTTCTCTTAAAAGAAGTGTTTACCCACAAATCATTTCCGTCTTCTTTAACGTTTTTTTGTTTGTTTTAGATGAAAGGTCCCTTTAGCTGCAACTAATTTTCTCTTATTTTTTCTTGACATGAAAAAGACTAAACAAATATGATGATATTTTGACATGCAGCTTGCATTTCTCTTAAATTTGAGGGTTTAGATGTGAAAATGAAGTTGTGAATTGAAGAATATAGCTCCACTTTGAATTGTATAGATCTTTGCTTTCATTATCCTAAGCTGTCTAAATCTCGGTTTGTTTGAAAGGTTTTAAGCTTAGGAAATCATGTTTTGAAGAGAGTTCAAAATTCAAACATCGAAGTTTAAAATGTGCAAGCTGGACATTGAACTGTCTAGTGATATTATCAATTAGTCCCGTTTGGATTGAAAAGTGATCTTAACTCATTTTCTCTCATCATTATAATTTTTTTAAATTTTCACACAAAATATAATCAACAATTCAACTTTTTTAAATCTCAAAATAATAATAATATTAAAAAATAATATTCTAATAATATTTTATTTAACTAATATAAAATCATCTCATATCATCTTAACTCACTATTCAAACCGTACATTAGACTAGATTTTGAAAGAGAGGACAAAAAAATAAAAATGAAAATGAAATGAATAGCACAATATTGAATGCTAAAAAGAATTGACAAATTAATAAAAGTAAGCGTGTAACACAATATTGAAGGTGAGGCTGCGTTTAGATGTTGAACTAAGTTAAGTTAAGTTGAGTTGAGTTAAGATAATAAAATATTGTTAGAATATTATTTTTTAATATTATTATTATTTTAAAATTTGAAAAAGTTGAATTATTTATTATATTTTATGTTGAGATTTAAAAAAATTATAATAATAAGTTGAGATGAGTTTACTTATTAAACGAAACCATCCAAAAAGTTGTAATGAATCTTTTTTCTCTCTCTCTCAAGATTGGAGGTTGAATCTTGAAAGGATGTGCACATTACTATTTGTTTTACATTTTATATCTAGTAAAAATTGATACATTGCACTATTAAATTATTAAAAAAAATTTAAAAATTATTAATGTGCAAGTGCTTAAGATACAAAATTCATTCAATCTATTATTTCACTCACTTATATTTGTTTAATTCATTTCAACCTTTAGAGGATGGTGGTATTTATCATTGGCTGATAATTTCTGATAAAAAAGGGACTCAATATTACAGTTTGTATTTTATTAATTGAATTCCCTTTAAATTGATATTGCTACCAAACTGCTATTATTATTTTTCTTGTTTTTATTATATTGATAAGAAAAGGCTGAAAAAGAAAGAATGAAAAAAAAAAAAAAAAACAATTGAGATAAGTTAGAAAACACAAAACGGTTGGTTTATCTCTTAATTTTTTTTTCTTGAAATCGGTTCATCTCTTAAGATTTAGATAATGAGATGAGATAAGATGAAATGAAATGATTTTAAATTAAAGTTAAAAATTGAATAAAATATTTTAAAACATTATTTTTTAATATTATTATTATTTTAAAATTTGAAAAAATTGTTAAATTGTTTATTATATTTTATATAAAAAAAATTTAAAATTATAATAATGAGATAAGATGGGATGAAGTAGATTGAGAGTATTAAGCATCAAAGAGAATCAAAACTTCAATGACCGACGACCATTGTGATTAATTAATGCTAAATAATTCTGAGAACATTAACCTTTTTGGTTTGCAATAATTAATAACTTAGTTAAATTAATGACATCCATCTTTATTTATTTTACTTTTGTCCTTTATGGAAAAATAAAATTAACTAAATTGAATATACATAGTAGAAATATTTTAGTTACAAAAATATTTTAAAAAATTAAATTTATAAACTAATAATAATTAATATGATAAGTTAAATTGTAAAATTATTTTTATTATAAATAAATTTAATATATCATATAAAATCATATCAATTTATAAATTTTTTTTATAACTATTGTACTTCTCATCTTCAAATATTAGATTATGCCAATCCCGATGCTACGAAGGTATCACCGCAACGATAATTTTGATGTGGTCAAGGGGTGGACTGATTTGAGATGGTTGTTAACTTGTTGTTAACACCAATCACACGTAAAATATTACATACAATCATAGCATGTAATAATCCCTAATAATAACTAGATAAAACAATTGAACAAGATGAGTAAGCAAAAAAAATTATTAGGGAAGCAAATACATTAATGAGTTGTATAAATTATTTTAATTTTGTTAAGAATATGTGGATAAGCAAAAATAATTTGTTATTCTTCATCTTTATCTTGTATACAATATTTTAAAATGTGTTGTAAAAGATAAACCCGATAATCTTTTAATTGTGGTTTAACTATGATAATCGAAGTAGATTTTCAAAATCAGGAGGAAAATAAGAGTATTGTTATATTTATAAAAGAATTATATAAAAGAATTTAATACATTGATGTAATTTTATTTAATTTGTTAGATTTATTTTATTATAAAAATAATTTTATAATATGTAATTTTTTTTTATGGTTATAATATTTTTTGAAAAATAATAGTATCAATAAAATAAAAAATGAAAAAAAAAAAAAGTGATTAAACAGCAAAGAAGAAGAGGAGCAGAGGGAGGAGACCAGAGTGGGTCAGAAGCACACGTTACGCTCAGGCGGTTCCATGTGCCCCACATGGATGATGATTGACGAAGAAACTCCAATCCCCAGCGAAAATTACCCATCTTTAGTGGAAACCCAGAGAGATACGGACCACAACAAGCAACAATTTCTTGGTTTGATCCAAGCTTTCGAGCATATTTAGCATAGCAGGTCTGTTCCACTGTTCTCTGATCTGACGCAGGCCGACGGAGAGGGAGGAAGAAAAGTGAGAAATATGGAGAAGAATAGTGATGGGTTTGTGAGGGCGGATCAGATTGATCTGAAGAGCTTGGATGAGCACCTCGACAGGGCGTGGACCTTGGATAAGAATAAGAAAAGGGAGGAATATGAGACTTTCAACCGTAGTTCTAGTAACAGCGTTGCTATTAACAGCATGTCCACCGCCGGAACTATGAAGAAGGAGAGGCTGGAGTGGGAGATCGACCCCGCCAAGCTCGTCATCAAGGCTGTCATTGCCCGTGGCACCTTCGGCACCGTTCACCGTGGAATCTACGACGGCCAGGATGTCGCTGGTCCGTCTCTCTTCCTCACCCACCACTTTTAATTTTTGCTTTGACTGATTCTTTTCTTTGCCAAAATTTTCAGATTTTGATCGAAAGAACGTTTTTAATTTTGTTAGTGGGTTTTGGCTTGAACGCTCCATACTTGAAATTCCCTTTTTTGTTTCCCTAAGGACCCATTTTCCTACTTATGATTTTGACTAGAGTCATTTCTTTCCCGAGTATACTATGCTTTATGCAAAGTGGTTGCTTGTGGTAATATATATATTTTTTTTTTGGATTTCCTTCCGGATTATGTCTCATATTTTCTTAGTTGTTAGATTTACCAGATGGCCAGTTATACATGCATGTTCTTGTCTTTGATCGATTTGGTTGACTTTGAAATTATACTTTAAATTGGTCGGTCCTATAACGGATCAGTGGGACCACTCTGGCTAAGGCAAGGTGATTCAATCTCTTTGGTGTTTTCTCGACTTTATATCTTTTTCAAGAACTATTTTTAATTATTATAAGAGAACTCAATGGAGTATTATGAATGGATCGGCGACTGGCCACTGTAACTGTACTCTTGTGGAATCTGTGACAGACACGGTGTCGGGGTGAATTTGCTGATGATAGCAGTTACTTGGTTGATGTTGTTGCATTACTGAACTTCCATGTGATCACAATTGTGGGTTAAGGTTTCAGCTAAGAAAACTAGCAATAAAGATAGTGTGGAATCTAAATATTAGGATTTGGTTTTTCATCCTCGCCATCATCACAATATATATAGCTAAGATCTATTAGGTTTCTTTCTAATATCGTGTTAGCCACTTTTCAGGCTGAGTGTGTTGCATTTGTTTACAAGCCATTTGCAGTGGTACCCAGCAAAACTCAACAAAAACGAAGAATTGTTAACATTGTTTTTCTGGGTTTTTTCTTGATCATCAGTTAAATTGCTCGACTGGGGTGAGGAGGGTCATAGAACTGACGCTGAGATTGCTTCATTAAGGGCAGCTTTTGCGCAAGAAGTTGCTGTGTGGCATAAGCTAGATCATCCCAATGTCACTAAGGTTACCTTTCAGTTCTGCAACTTTCTTTCTTCTTTTAAACATATCCATCAATGCCCAACAAATTTGGATTGCATATATTTGTATATCACTTATTATTAGGTGGACAACTCATATATCTAACACATGTGGTGAAGAAAATGGAACCTTTCATTTAAATCTTAGCTTTTTATAAAAATCTTAATTTAAGGTTACCTTTTATAAAAATGTCGATTGGGAATCTGTTGTTGCTTTGAGCTTCTTCATTTTTCTTTCTGTTAGTTCACTGAAGGATTAATCTTCATTCTTTTTATATTCTTTTTGTTTTCCTTCTTTGGCTTTTCTATTCTAGATTTAAGTAAGTATTTAATTTACTTGTAAAAAAACACGCAACTTTTCAGGATACAAGGTTCATACGTTGCGGTTCCAGAGCTATTATAATTTTTAATGGGAAGACTAGAAAAATAAGATTTAAAGGTACAATAGGAGGGGGTGGGGGCCTACAAACACCCCAACACAAACATTACAGTGCGATAAAAAAAAAAAGGGAAATGGAACCTTACGATTCTGGTCCCATGATTTGTCAAGTCATGGTCTAGAATAGGGTGCTATGAAGGCAGTTTCTTCGACTGGATGAGAATCCATTAGCACTAAGATGTGCATTGGGATTGTCTGTATTTGGGGTGGTCATTGAGAATCTCCTCTCCTGGGTCCTTGGATAAGGGGGCATACAGAGTTATCTTCGACTCCCAGTAAAAGAAGCATAAGCTGGCAAAAAAGGACAACAATTTTTACTGCAATGGAATACAGCAGTGCTTGGGAGCCATGCATGTTGGTGGCTGCACGAGTGGCCCATGTGCCGGTCAAAATGCGGGGTTGTTCAGTGGGGAGGTGAAGCCACATGCTGGAAGACCCCCGGTAAGGGCGTGTGTGGGTAGTAGGTGGTGGTTAAGTGTAGATCTAAGGTTGACAGTCCCTAAAAAAAGACAAGAAAAAAATATATAAAAACATAACATGGCTGGTAATCCAACCAATGGCCAGCTAGAAGTGATTGGCGTCACAAGCAGGCTGAAACCCGAGGCAGCCGGGTAGCGTGTGGCAGCCACGTGTGTTAGACAGCCAACGGTTAATGACGGGTGAAGGAGGTGTGATGCTTCTAATGTTGGGGTGTGCATGGTGAGTTGATGCACCAAGGGCTCTAGATTTAACCTTTAATGGCTTCGAAAGTAAGTGAAAACCTAAGAGAAGGTAGAAGATTGGAGCTTCTCCCACAAAGATTGGATTCATTCATTTCAATCTGCGGCACTTGCTCAAGTGTGGTTCTTCTTGTGGATTGAAAGTCTTTTTGTATGCAAAAGTTTTGTTTTCCTTGTGGTGACATCTCAAGTAGGCTGGTGCTTTTGTATTATTGTACACTCAGTTGGAACAAATTAAACTACTGGATGCGTGATAAATAAAATTTTAAAAGAAGTTAATATTACTTGGAATTTGGTATGCATCATAGCTATACATCATGCAAATAAAAAAAAAAAGGGAAAAAAATTGTTGAATGACACATGAAACTAGTCAGCCAAGTTGTTTGGACATATAAATACCACGTTACAGCAAGGAGTCTCTCTCTTGATATGACCAAATTAACGTGGCTGAGGCTTTAGGTGACATGGAGCTATAGAGTACAGAGTTTTGGATAGCCAAATTCCCTAGCAAGTAAATTAGACAAACTTGAATTAGTTTAGTTGAATCAAATAAGCTCAAGCATTGCTGCCCAGTTCAAATTATGTGTGAAACTCAAGCTAAAATTTATGCTGCTGCTCTATTTCACAAAAATTCCTCAAAGAAGTGGTTAAGAAGTGCTTGAGCTACCTAATTCTGTTCCTTGAACTGATCTCCATAGAAGTGACAGATATGGAAAGGCATGCTGTTGTCAATCCCTAGATTGGGTATGATGGAGTCAGCAGCTGAAGCCAACACCAACGGCGAAATGATCCCTTGGGAATTGTCCACTATGATTGCAAAAACAATTGTAAAAGGAAGAAAGATGAGTTTCAATTATAGTTGAAAATGTTACCTATATAAAAAAATATTATAGTTCAAAATTTCTGTTGTTATTCTCTTTATGTAACTTGGATGTTGATGTATTTCGTTTTAGGAGTTTCAATGCCTTATTTATATAGTTATCGTGATCCAGAGTTCCCTTTGTGGTTCCTTTCTATGATATTTAGAGCATTTTACTAAAATCACAAATCTTGAAGTTTTGACCATTGACGGAAGCCTCGCTTCTTGGAGGAGAAAGAAAAGGCAGAGTTGGGGGCTGCTGATGTTTTTGCATAGGGAACCCTCAAACAATATTTTCATTTTTCCTTTTTGACGTTTATTTTTCTTTGATATTTTGGGCTATGCCTTGTCTCCAATGTCATTGTGGCCATACAAGGACTTTTGCACTGACTTCATTGGAATTCAGTGACTGAGTAAAAGAATTGATGCATTGGAATGTTCAGCACTTTTGACTGCTGCAGTACATCCATTTTAGGTTGATTGTGTTTTTCCTCTGGCTTGATTTTATGCAGAAAATAATACATGCCTATTAATATCGTTTTTATCCTTCATTATACTTTCTCTTACTTGATATTATCGTCTTCTCAATGTCCAGTTTATAGGGGCAACCATGGGCTCATCAGAACTCCAAATACAAACGGATAATGGTCAAATTAGCATGCCAAGTAATATCTGTTGTGTTGTTGTGGAATATCTGCCTGGGGGTGCTCTGAAGTCATACCTTATAAAAAACAGGAGAAGGAAGCTAGCTTTTAAGGTCGTCATCCAGATTGCACTAGATCTTGCTAGGGGGTACCCACACTGGCCTAGTGCTTGTGATTCTTTTGTTCTTCTAAATATTGTGGTTTACAATTTAAAGTTGACACATGAATTGGACTTTTTTCTATCCAAGTAGTTGGGAACTTAGGATATTATATATCTTGTAGGTTGAGTTACCTTCACTCGGAGAAGATTGTTCACAGAGATGTAAAGACAGAGAATATGCTATTGGACAAGACACGTACGGTAAAAATTGCTGATTTTGGGGTTGCTCGTGTTGAGGCTTCAAATCCTAATGACATGACTGGGGAGACAGGAACACTTGGTTATATGGCACCCGAGGTATGGTCTATTGATTTACTCGATGAATTTCTCTGGTTATATGGCACCAGAAAAAAGTTATTGTTGATTTCTCTGGATTTTTCTTGTCTATTTATGCTTAGGGAAAAAATAGACATCTGGTTTTAGGTGTGTATCATAAATATCCATAACTTTTGGGCACATGAAGTGGATGTCTCTGTTAGTGCAGAGATAATGGTGCCCCCATCAATCATCTCATATAAAGGATGGCACCTTTTACTTCACATTGTCTTAACAGAGAGTAATGATACAATATACAACTCTTTTACTACTCTGAGGGCAATTATACAAAATTGAAAGATTCAAATTAAGAAAACTAACATTTTTTATGAGGCGGTACAATCACATTGGTTAGTTGTAAAACATTTGTAGGTCTATCATTATTCCTTTAAGAATAAGAGTTATTATGCTTTGAAGCTACGCCAGGTCTGAAAGTTAATTTTGACAAGTCAGAGTTAGTGCCAATTGGGAATGTGAGCAACACTAGGCAACTAGCTAGTATTCTTGGGTGCAAGGTAGCTTCTCTCCCCATTACCTACTTGGGATTGCCATTGGGGGCTGCTGCAAGGGCCTCATCCATATGGGATTCAGTCATAGAGAAGATAGGAAGGAAATTGGTAGGGTGGAAGAGACTGTATTTGTCGAAAGGTGGCCGTTTGACTCTTATTAAGAGTACCCTCTCTAACTTACCGACATACTTCTTATCTTCGTTCTAATTGCCTGCCAGGGTAGCAACTCGGATTGATAAACTGTATCGTGATTTCATATGGGGTGGGATAGGGGATGAATTCAAATTTCACCTAGTCAGCTGGGATAAAGTGTGTAGACCAATCTCGTTAGGTGGTCTGGGTATAAAAAATCTGAGAACATTCAATCAGACCTTACTTGGAAAGTGGCTATGGAGGTATAACAAGGAGCCCGAAGCCCTTTGGAAACTGGCAATGGATTGTAAATATGGAAGCATGTGGGGGGCTGGTGCACTGAAGAGATATCTGGGGTCAGCGGTGTGGCGGTTTGGAAACACATTAGGAAGGGGTGGGGGGCTTTTAGTAGCCATTTTATATTGGTGTTAGGGAGGGGTTCTCGCATTAAGTTTTGGAGAGACATATGGTATGGGAATGAGGCTCTAAAGGATGCATTTCTAGCTATTTTCCGAGTGGCACGTAACCAGGATGCCTCAATAGAGGACCTTATGAGACTATCAGGAGACCAAGTGCAATGGAATGTCACGTTTAGTAGAGCAGCGCAAGATTGGAAGTGGACACCTTTGAGACTTTTTTCAGCCTTCTATATTCTGTGAAGCCCAATAGACTGCAAGGTGATAGGATGTGGTGGACTCTAGCGGGTAAGGGAATTTTCTCAGTTCGATCCTTTTGTAAGTCTCTTTCCCAAGCCGCAAACATTCCCTTCCCATGGAGGAGAATTTGGAGAAATAAGGCGCTGCCTAAAGCGGTCTTCTTTACTTGGACAGCTGCGTTGGGGAGGATCCTGACGATCGACAATCTAAGGAAGTGCCGGATAGTTACTCTTGACTGGTGTTGTATGTGTAAGAGATCTGGCGAGACAGTAGAACACCTCTTGTTACATTGTGAGACATCTAGAGCCTTGTGGGTGGAAGTCTTTAGCCGGATTGAACTATCTTTTGTTATGCCTGCTTCTGTGGTAGATCTCTTGGCTAGCTGGACACTTCCAAGTGGAGTTCAACAAATCAAGGCGGTGTAGAAAATGATCTCGATCTGTATTATGTGGTGTATATGGCAAGAGTGCAATGATCGGACTTTCAAAAACAAGGAGCGGTCTCAAGAGGAACTTCGATCCCTATTTTTCAGCACTTTATTTCTATGGGCCATTGCTTTACATTTTAATGGCCTGAATTTTCATGACTTTTTAGTTTCCCTTACTCGGGCTTATTTCTTGTGTGCTATCTTGTGTACTCGGGCTTTGCCTATCTTTATTAATATATTCTTGATTACTAATAATAAAAAAAAGAGTTATCCTGTTAGCACAATGGGGGGTATTGATCTCCTGGTCCTAATGTTTCAGCTTAGAGCTTGCTCAGAATTACCTTAATTCACTAGTACCCTAGTGAACCACAGTCTGGGATTGTTCAACTTCATTCTAAAACGTGGAGTGGTTCTCTTCCAATATGCTAATTTCAGGGATTGAAAGTTTTTCTTACAAAGTTGAAAGAAAATCTTCACCTTAGATCAGTATTCATTTCATTTTTTGAAGGAAAACTTTACAAGAAACAATACTAGGTTTCACATTCTAGGTAACTTAGAGCTAGCTAGCAAGAACAAATGGAGGGACGATCATTTAATGACTTATTTTTCAGTAACTTGGTCAAATTGGTGGTTTTCAGGTTCTCAATGGCAATCCATATAACAGGAAATGTGATGTGTACAGTTTTGGCATCTGTTTGTGGGAGGTATATTGCTGTGACATGCCATATCCTGACCTTAGTTTCGCTGAAGTGACTTCAGCTGTGGTTCGACAGGTAACTTATCTGCTTCTGTCCCAATCACCGTATCCTATAAGTCTCGAGTCTTTCTGCTGGAGATTTGTTTGATAAAGTTGTATTCATTATGATTTGATCCTCTTCATGATGCTTTCACGATGAAAACCTAGAATCTGAGACCAGATATTCCAAGATGTTGCCCAAGTTCCCTGGCGAATGTAATGAAGCGATGTTGGGATGCTAACCCCGATAAGCGGCCAGAGATGGCAGAGGTAGTTTCCATGTTAGAGGCTATAGACACATCAAAAGGTGGAGGTATGATTCCACTTGATCAGCCTCAAGGTTGTATTTGCTTCCGCAAGTATCGAGGGCCTTAAATTCTATGGTTTGCATGAACAAGTTGAGGTAATTATTTCGAAGATGGAGATCCAGTTGTAGTTACACTGCAGAAAATACAATTTGGGATATCTTGATGAGAGAAAAAGACCGGTGGTGGGCATAGGCGGAGTCACCAATGCTGGATAATGTAAAGTTTTTTTTTTTTTTCCTTACCAAATACCTATTGAATATACCAAATATGTGTACTTCATTTGGATTGTTGGACTGGCTCTGCCCCCTCTTTGTAAGATCTTCCACTACTGATATAGTATGATCATTATCATTGCTATGATTAAGTCAGATCTCACAGCTATCTCGATCCACTTTATATGCTTGAGTATTTGGTTGATGGCGTGCAATCGGTTCTAGAAAGGCTTTCCAAAAAACGAAGTCATTCCTGAGATGACTTTTATCTCAAATCACCACAACCACAATCTTGTTTGCCGGTCTCAACTCATCATTACAATTTTTTTAAATTTCAAAATAATAATAATATTAAAAAATAATATTCTAATAATATTTTATCATCTCAACTCAACTCACTTCAACATCTAAATACAAACTGTTCAGTGGAAAGCTCGACAGTTTTGGTTGACCACAATATATTTTGTTTTTTTGCTTTCTTTGCAGAGATCACACCGTAGTCATAGTTCATGTATTCTACATCACGCAGGCTAGCATCAACAAGAAATTAAATTTTCTTATTACATTCTCGTTAAACATCTCTTGAAATAACGAGGAAGATACATTCTCGTGAATCCATGGATATGATCCATAATCTATTCCAAACTTTCTTCAGAATGTGGTAGGATGATCCAGATACAAGTGATTTGTACAATGATATGGATTTAGTAGGGATGCACAGATTTGTTGCACCACTCCAACAAGACCATGCTACAATGCTCGAAATGTCGAGAAGCTAGACAGCCGACAGGGAAGAGGCCCAGGAAGAGATATCATCAGTCAGCAGAGTCCATATGATCGGAAAAGTGGATGGCGCTGAATCGCTAGGGATGTTTTCAAGTTTAGCATTGCTATTTATAAGTCCCACACACTACACACCACAATTTTTTTTTATTTTTTTAAAATTTTTTTGGTTTTATTTTTCTTAAATTAATTGAATTCTTCTACTCATCATTTATTTACCACACATTTGATAAGAGAAAAAAAATTAAAAAAATAACAAAAAAAAAGTGTGTAGTGTAAGAAAGCTTATGAATAAAAATTTTCTTTCGAGTTTAGCGCAAAGAAGAGCTTGTCAATAAACATATAAACCACTACCAAAGTCCATTTCCACTCTAAAAAGGGTTGTCAATGTAGAAAGATGTGGAGGAAACCAAGAATCAAATTAGTAAGCATGTCATTGGGTTATATAAGAATTAGGCACCTAGCACTAGGAGAAAATGACGCAACAACCATCTTAATTGTGGTAAGCCTCTGCACCACCAGACTAACATTATGCCTATTTCACTTGCTCTGTTCGAAAGGCATATTTTTATGCACGGTTTCTACAAGCTCTTCCGCTTGCCCAAATTAAGTTGAACCTTGAGGAAAATCCCCAATTTATATCAAGCAAAAAAAAAAGATTTCATACAGAAATATACTGCAAATGGCCATTTGCTTCCATGTCCAATTGAATTTCATATGGAGCATTTGAGAATACAATCAAGTGAAAAAGATGAGATGAGTCTAAAATTCTAGCCTAGTTCTTCTCAGTATTGTCCTCCAGTTCCCTCCTCAGCTGAAGAGAGAAGTCATCATTAACATCATCATCATCCCAATCATCTTCCCACTGCTGCGTCACATCTTTCCCTTCCTCCTGTTCCTCCCACTCTGTTATGCATTAGTGTAGTTAGGAATAAAAAAATAAGCAAGAAAAAGAGTCAGAAAGAGGTACTTGAGAGAGGTTGGTGCTGTATTGTAACCTGGGGTATATCCCTGTGCTTTTGTACAGTCCTTTCTCATTTATACTACCCCTCCCTTAACACCACCCCCCCCCCCCCCCCAAAAAAAAAAAAAAAAAAAAGGGGAAAAAAAAATACTCATAAAGTTAAAAGATGGATTGATAGGTTAAACTTGTGCTTCTATTTTGTAGTCACCAGTCAATAACTGAAGGCAAACAATCTTTTTTGTTTTTTGTTTTTTTTTTTTGCTTATAGGCAACTAAACCAATCACATAAATTCTTATCTACAGGTAATGACCGGAAAAATAAGAAAATAAAAAAAAGGAGAAGATAAAAATACCATGACAAGGAAAGTACAGAATGAATATATTCATAACAGAATAGGAACCACAAAGATCGATGCAAGTGTAAGATCCATAGACCTGTCTCTAGGAAAATGTTTATAAGAGGCGTGCCCTAAAACAAGTGCTTTTAGAACATTTTGGATTGAAGCTTTGTTGATTATTTAAGAAATCTCTGAGAAAAATTTTAGAGATAGATTTTTGTGGGGTTTTGTGAGAGCGGGGTCGATAAAAAAGCATGTTTGGTATGAGAAATTCTTTTGAGATATATTTTTTGAAAAGGTGGTGGGTCCAATGAAATGATATTTGGAGAGAAATTATTGTGAGCTATTTTTGGTATTTGTGAAATTTGTTTTGGTTTTTGTGTTTTAAAAAAGGATAAAAAAAAAGGAGCAAATTATTTGATGAGACTATTCTTGAGTAATGAAAAATTGTTTTGACGAGTAAAAGAGGTTTTGATTGAAGGCAGCCTTTTTTTTGTTTTCCTAAACAACAGAGGGTTTCTTTTTAAATTTTTGGTTCCCAAACATGCGCATAGTATCTGCATATCTGGTGAATTTGAAAAATGAAGGTATATGTTTGTTTGTGTGTGTGTGTTGAGAGAGAGAGAGAGAGCAGACAAATATTTATGAACACCACAGCAAATTAGGTAGATTGTCAAGGGTTTCATGATCAGGGGCAAAACTGGGCTGGACAGAAGAAGGGGGAGGGGGGCAGATGCAATTGCCTTCATGTGAAGTGCCTATGACCTATAATATTCATCAGGGAGCCTGACATGTTCAATTTCTCGGGTCCATAAATTTTATCAACAAAAACCAGTCTATCCACTAAACCAAAGAAGAACCAGGAAAACCCAAAAACTACTACAATATGTTAGATCTTTGGGAGGAGAATCAAAATCATTTCAAGTATCAATACTTGTGTTTGTCCACAATACAAGCAGTCCATCCATAATTTTGCAAACGATTGTATCCGTATGTATCTACCAAAAACCGTAATCTTAGATCGGAAGGATCATTGTATTTTTGTGTGGAAAAAGAAAAAGGTATCAAATATTTTTCTTCATTTTACCTTCATTGATTTCGAACTCTTCAAACTCATCGTCGTCCTCGAACAAATCGATCTTCGCGTCCTCAGTCGCTGCCTTGGGCTCCGCCGCCATTGTTAAGCTCCTAGTGCCTGGGACCAAAACCAGTTTCCATAAAAGAAGAAAGATAATCCAATGAATACAAAACACACAGACTTACACTACAAAACAGGAAAAGAGAAAGGAGGAAACAGAATTTTGCCTCGGATCACAAGCGAGTTCAAGTGAAGTCTGAAAAAAAAAACCCTAATTTTTCGGATTGGGAAATACTGGGAGAGAGAGAGATTTTAAAAGATAAAGATAAACTATGAAGTACAGAACAGTCCGGTACAGCGGCGTCGTTTCAGATCGACTGCCCTCAATACGCAAGTCGTTTTACCCAAATCAGTCTGAAATCTCAAGAGAATGTTTTTTTACAAACATTTAAATTATTTCTTTATTTTTAAATCATAACAAACATCTTTAAATCTTAACTTTTCTATTTCCAACATTTCCATTTTAAATTTTTAAGGTTGTATCTAACAATTATTTAAACACCAAGATCAATATAATTTTAATATTCTATCTTCGAACAAAATTCGAATTGCATAACAATGACAAAACTTCCATATTTCACCTAGGGGTGAATTCAGTCCGGTCCAGTCGGTCTCAATGAGGTTTTGTTGATTGGACCGGACCAATTCGGTCCAGGATTTTCTCACCCTAGATCGAACCGAATAGGCATAAGGATCTGTCTGGTCGGTCCTATTCGGTCCAACCCTATACCAGATGGGCCAATAGCCCAACCTTATTCTTCTATTTTTTCGGCCCAATAGCAAAAGCTCACTAACATTTTATCCAATTTGAAGCAAAAAAATACAACTTATAAAGCCACCCACAAAATACTTATAAAAAAAATGCAAGTTACAAAGCTCTTCACCGATAGTCTAAAAATGAATAAATTACAAAGCAATATGCTAACTAAATTATAGTGAATAAATTTGAATAAAAGGTTTTACTATAAAAAATAAATGTTATCTATATCCATCAGAAACTTCAAAAAAGGAATAGCTACTTGATCTTCTTACTACTAATCCATCCAAACAATTTAAACAAGGTTAAAACTAAAAATTATACTAGATAATGAAAGAAAATTGAAAAAACATTCGCAAGTAAATTTGGCTTCTAAAAGAAAGAAAGAAAAAAAAAACCATTCCCAAGCATAGATAATAAAAACTAAAAATTATACAGGTTCCAAATAACTGAAAAATTAAAAGCTTTAAATACAAATTACAATTTACATCAATACAAATTATACAATTATTCTTTTGGCAACTCCTAAGCTCTAGCTTCCTCTATCTTTCGGCTTGTCATACTTTTCGGTTTTCACAATACGCTGTAAAGTATAAACAAATGAATTATTAGCAAATAGCAAAAGTGAAAATTGAAAACTAACAAGCTAAAATACAATTCACCTCATGAACTTGCATTGGTTGTAGACATTATATTTGAAGCCTCCATAGAATTGTCACTGTCCCGAACAAGTGCTATACAATAAAGAAACAAAATAAATTATATAAATTTACATAATATATAGTATTATAGATCATAAAAGTTATAAAATAAAGTACTTTTAAAAAAAAATTATAAAATGAAGTAAGTAAGAAACATACCCAATTGCCTCTCAAAATCCTCCACCTCATTCATTAAAGTCCTAACGTTGATTGGAGTAGAAGAAGAGCGAAGTCAATTTTGTGTACAAATGAGAGCCTCAACCATCATCGTAGATAAACTAATTCGAAAAGGATCAAGGACACGATCCACCGTACTAAATGTAGATTTAGAAGCCACTGTAGATACTGGTATTACGAATACATCGCGTGCAACCTTTGAAAGTACACGATATCTAACTGAATTAACCCTCCACAAAATAAGAATGTCAAAACTTAGGAATGCCTCCTCACAACTTTCAGCTAGGTATCTATCAACCTCATTCTTGCTCCCCAAAGTGTTTTCCGACTGTAACTGTTGCTTGAATATGACCATTCTGTCTGTCGTCCTATCAACTATACCACTACCACTACCATCTGTATAATTTACTTCTTCACATGGGGGAGTTGTACGCTGCTGTTGTAGATCAAAATTGTTACCTCCCTCATTATCAGTGTATGCCTCATACATGCGGATTAAAGCATTTTTAATCTTCAAACTCAAATCAATAGCTTTTGTGGGATCATTGGCAAACATGCATTCCAATGCAAAGTCAAAATATCGCATCTTATACTCAGGATCAAGAATAATCCCAACAAACAACAACATATTCATATTATCTAAATCGTCCCAATATTTGTCAAATTTTTTTTTCATATTTGTGGCCATTAATCCCATCACGGGGCTTCTTATTTCACACTCCACTTCAATTGCATCAGATATTTTAACTAACTCCAGAAAAAAGGAGTTGCAAGTTACATATTAATTCCTCGAAAAATATAAAGTTGCATCATGAAATAGTTCAAGAAACCTTACAAACAACTTTACCTTCTCCCAATCGTTATTATTGGGAGGCCCTAACTTCTTTGACGTTCTCCTATTCACCACATCACCAATTTGGTCACATTGTCATCATCCTCTCTAACACTACTAAGGAATCCCGAATCTTTTTCTTCCAACTGTTCAAAAACTTTTCGAAATTTTAAAGCTCCGTCCAACATAAGATAGGTGGAGTTCCACCTAGTCGATACATCTAAATAAATGCCACTTTTGCTTGCAATTTCTTCCAATCCAATACATTTCTTAAATGTAGTCCACCTTTGAGGTAAAGACTTAACATATTTCACAACACATCTCACCTTCAAAATAGACTCATCAAATTCTCTCAACCCTTCACGGACAATTAAGTTTAGGATGTGGGCACAACACCGAACATGCAAGAATTCATATTCCAAAACAGTGACCTTCCTATACTTGATTTTTTCTTTAAATAAGAAACTGTTCCGTTATTAGAACTTGCATTATCAAGTGTGATTGCAAGTACTTTTGCTCTCCCCCAATCATGCAAGCACATCTCTATGACCCTAACAAGTGTATCATCCTTGTGATTCTCAACCAAACAAAAAGAAAGAATTCTTTTGTGTAGTTTCCAATTATTATCAATAAAGTGTGCCGTGAGACACAAATAGTTGAGGTCTTGCACGAATGTCCATGTATCCGTGGTGAGGGAAACTCGTTGCACTTGAAGAACACTTCTTAACTTACTTTTTTCTCTTATATACATATTAAAGCAATCATCCGCAACCGTAACACGGGATGAAATCCCTACCCACTTAGGGCAAACAATGAGCATAAATTTCTTAAAATCCTCCCCTTCAATGAACCTAAAGGGCAACTCATCAAGAATAATCATTTCTGCTAAGGCTTGTCAGCAAGCCTCAACATTAAATGATATGGGCACAAATCCCCCACTATCACTTACTACACCCGCATTCTAATTGAGAGTAGTTTGGGACTTATTCGTCTGTCTCAATGGATATTTCTTACATTGTTTTTCAATATGATACTTCATGGACTTTGTACCATTAGTTTTCGTATCACATGCATACGAAGCACCACAATAATTACATGCAGCCCTAGGTTTACTTGGATTACCTTTTGGTATTATTGTAAAGTGATCCCAAACCATTGACCTATGTCTACCACTACCACTCAATTTAGTATTAACACTTACATTGAGTGGGAATGGAGGAATGCTTTGTCCATGTGTAGCATGTATTGACTCTACATAATCTATAGTAGAATCATGTGGAATCAATTCTGAAATAGTGTCCATCTAGAAAAGAAAGAAAGGGAATTAAATGAAAATAACATTCTGACTTGGCAAAATAATTGCCAATGATAACCCATTTTGGCTACAGAATAATCAATAATGTTGATCTATAAATAATTTTGATGCATCATGTTGGCTCCTAATTAATATGATTTGGACAAATGAGACTACCACCCACCCAGCCAGCAGGCCGCAAACATATACACTCAAATCATGGGATCCAAGGGGTGAATTGCGTACGTACAGATATTGTTTGTTTAGAATTAATTGATCATTTGTAGGCTTATATTAATAAATCCAATCCCAATTAGAATATTTAAATTGGAACCATTAACTTCATTTAAATTATTATTTTTTATATATACTCTTAAGAATTCTAAAAATATGATAAAAAAATATATGACGCACCACAAATTAGTTAATACACACATGACGCACAAAAAATTGGATATATATTCCAAGTTGAATTTTCCTGCCCTTCGTTATTTGTCAGCCTCCAATACTAGAAGTATAGAACTAGAAGAGTAAAGTTGACATTTTATTTAAATAAAAATAGTACATCCAGAGGACCAGAATGGATCGAATATTTTCTTCCAATGTTGCACCCAAATTTATATTGTAAATCTCATATACAAGTACTTTTTATAAATCAGGACTCCTAAAATTACAAGTAGATAAAATGAAACTAACATACTGAGAGTGAGGCACTGAGGCAGCACCAGACCGGTTGAGTGGGACAGATTGCAGAGACTAGAGAGACAGAGACAGAGACAGAGACGAGGTCACAGACTCGTGAGACCAATGACTCAGTGAGGCAGAGACGACTCAGATGAGAGACTGCTGGCTGGAATTTTCAGGGGACCCAATGGAGGGGTTGGGCTGCTGGAGAGGAGGACTGTCGTGCGGCTACTAGGGTTTTCGAATTGGGACTCTCAGTTTTCAAAAAACTGGGGATGTGTGGTAAGGGTGGTTGGGTAATTGGGGTGACGAAACGGTGCCGTTTGGGTTCATATTTAACCCAAACAGCGCCGTTTAAGTAAGCTTTAGTTTTTCTTAAAAAAAAAAAAGGTTATGTGAAATGATGCCGTTCCACGCAACCAGTGAATCTAGCTGGGACTTAAACGGCACCGTTTAAGTCCAATTTTGAACTTGACGGCGCCATTTGATTTTTGGCTGATTTGGTGTGTTTTTAACTTGTGATTTTTTTTATCTTTTTTTTGGCACATAAATTAATTAAAAAAATTATTTAAATTAGTAAAATTAATTAAACAATTTAATGGTGATTATTCTTTTAACTCATTGAAAAAATAATTAATGATAATATTATAAATTATACTCTAATAGTGATACTAATAATATATGTTATATATTATGGAATATATATTATATATTATATAATAAGACACTGATACTAAATTATGGACTATACTATACTAAATTACTAATAGTAAATTAATAATATATGCTCGTAGAGTCATACTGAATCAATGATATAGTCATTACTCATTACTCATTAGTAATACTCATTAGTCATAGTATTAGTGGTATTGATACTATATAGTATCGAAAATGCTGAATACAACCGTGCCTTATCCCCGTTGCGGCCTCGGCGCCTACGTGGCATTAATGCTAAACGACGCCGTTTGTCGTTTCAGGTGTAATAATCTGAATTCGGGTTCGCATTCTTCAGCTTCCTCTGGCATCCCTCTCTTCCCTCTCTTCTCTTCCCCGTAATCCCATCCCTCTCTTCCCTTCCCCGAATTCAGAAACCCTAACCCGCAAACCCCGAATTCAGTTCGCATTCGCTTCTTCCTCTGGCATTCCATCCCTCTCTTCCTTTCCCCTGCATCCGATCCCTCTCTTTTTCCCCCACGCACGAGCCCTAACCCACGAACCCGCGTACCCGCAAAGCTCCACATCCCCTGCATCCCTCTCTTGCGCACGAACCCTAACCCTAATCTACCTTGCGCACGAACCCTAACCCTAATCTACCGTCCTCTTCAGCCTTCAAGCCACGAACACACACGAACCCGAAAATCGTTCTCTCTTCTCCACGACCCCGCATCCCTCTCTTTCGCACGAACCCTAACCCTAATCTACCGTCCTCTTCAGCCTTCAAGCCGCGAACACACACGAACCCGCAAACCGTTCGTTCTTCTCCACGACCCCGCATCCCTCTCTTTCGCACGAACCCTAACCCTAATCTACCCGTCCTCTTCAGCCTTCAAGCCGCGAACCCACACGAACCCGCCAACCGTTCTCTCTTCTCCACGACCCCGCAAAGCTCCATCCCCGTCGTCTTCACCCCTGAGGTGGCGACGGGACACGGTCCTCCTCTGCTTGATTAACCCCCCATGTTTTCGCCATATGTTGCTTTTACTTTTATGAATCAAATTTGTGCTTGTGATTTTAGTATTCATTACTTGATTTGAATGTTTGATTTTGATTCTGTTTAAGGATATATTTTGCAATTTGAATTTTTTGCTTTTTCATTTATCTTTGTACATTACATTTGAATTAGGGGCAGTATCTTTTTTTTATTTATCTTCACATTAGAATTAAATGGGGCAGTTAACTATGTTTGGATTGAAGTGAGAAAGGGAAACATCCCGACTTGATTGGAAAAATTAATTGACTGTCCATGGTTATTAGTATTAAGAGGACATGTCTTCAAGTCAATTATTATATATTCATTTGGTGTAAATGATGATTTGAATGTTTGATTCTGATTCTGTTTAAGGATATATTTTGCAATTTGAATTTTTTGCTTTTTCATTTATCTTTGTACCTTACATTTGAATTAGGGGCAGTATTTTTTTTTATTTATCTTCACATTAGAATTAAATGGGGCAGTTAACTATGTTTGGATTGAAGTGAGAAAGGGAAACATCCCGACTTGATTGGAAAAATTAATTGACTGCCCATGGTTATTAGTATTAAGAGGACATGTCTTCAAGGCAATTATTATATATTCATTTGGTGTAAATGATGATTTGAATGTTTGATTCTGATTCTGTTTAAGGATATATTTTGCAATTTGAATTTTTTGCTTTTTCATTTATCTTTGTACCTTACATTTGAATTAGGGGCAGTATTTTTTTTTTATTTATCTTCACATTAGAATTAAATGGGGCAGTTAACTATGTTTGGATTGAAGTGAGAAAGGGAAACATCCCGACTTGATTGGAGAGTAATTAATTGACTGCCCATGGTTATTAGTATTAAGAGGACATGTCTTCAAGGCAATTATTATATATTCATTTGGTGTAAATGATGATTTGAATGTTTGATTCTGATTCTGTTTAAGGATATATTTTGCAATTTGAATTTTTTGCTTTTTCATTTATCTTTGTACCTTACATTTGAATTAGGGGTAGTATCTTTTTTTATTTATCTTCACATTAGAATTAAATGGGGCAGTTAACTATGTTTGGATTGAAGTGAGAAAGGGAAACATCCCAACTTGATTGGAGAGTAATTAATTGACTGCCCATGGTTATTAATATTAAGAGGACATGCCTTCAAGGCAATTATTATATATTCATTTGGTGTAAATGATGATTTGAATGTTTGATTCTGATTCTGTTTAAGGATATATTTTGCAATTTGAATGTCATCATCATCATCTTCATCAATATCTTCTTCATGTTTTCCCAAACGTACTTTGGGAAAACCATTGTGCTTTTGCGAGCTCGAAGCCACATTGAAATGGTCAACTACTGCAAAAAATCCTAGACGACCCTTCTTAGGGTGTTCAAAGTACAATACCCAGGTAACTACATTTTTTGTTCCCTAAAATATTTTTTTATATATATTAATTTAATATGATGTACAATTCATTCATCTCTAATACAATACAATATATGCATGAAATGAGCAGGGCTTACCATACTGTAAGTTTTTCAAGTGGTTGGATGCTAATGAAGTGATTGAGCTACAAGTTGAAGAAAGAATGAATGAACTGTTAAAGAAAGAGAAAGAGGTCGAGAAGATACTCGAGCTTCTTGAAAAGAGGGAGATTGAGCTGCGTAAGATAGTGGATCGCCTCGAGAGGGTGCAATTGGTACTATCCAATAAAAGCGACAAGGATATGCAAAAGGAGTTGGTGCTTAATGCACAAGAAGCTAAAATAAGGCGTGTAGGCACGCTGTTTCGGATTTATTGCTGTTTTGCATTTGTACATGTATTTTACCTAGTGTTATATAAGTAATTTTAATTTGGGATTGTTGTTAGTTCTATGTTTAGGTATTGGACTTGTACATTTGTTTTAAGTTTGTATTGGACTTATACATGTTTTAAGTTTGTATTGGACTTAAAGCATGTCTCTCAAATGGTAACCTGTGGAGATTATGAGAATGTATGAATGCTTGTGAAACAGATGCTAGAGAATGTATGAGTAACTTCCCAGTATTGGACTTGAAACAGATGCTAGAGAATGCTTGTGAAATAGAAAGGTAAATTAGTAGAGGATTTTTGCATATACAAGCAGGTTGGCATTCCATTCATAGGCCAGCTCTAGGGGATAATAATAAAATCATTACTTGTAGAAAACGAATTGAATTAAAATATACAGACTTTCACTTCTCTAACAGCTCAGATACAATTCCACATAAACCATTCACAAAACCGTCAATCAATTTTCAGATCATGTTGAATCCTATCATTTAGAACCAATCGACTTTCTATTGTTAGAAGTGTAATCGAACAACATGGGCCCTTAAGAAACTATAAATTTGGTTTCTATGTCAAAAACAAAAAAAGAGGAGAAACATAGAGGAGTAAAACAAGTAAAATGAACGTGAAATTAGTATGATTTTAAGAGATCATCATCATCCCGTATAAATAAGCTACAAATATGAAAATCGAAGGTTGAAAAAAGAAAAGAACAAGAAAGCAGCTGAAGAACTGTTGATGGCAGATTTGTTTTGCTCTTTCCTCTGGGCTAGTTTTTATGGGAAAGAGAAATATAATCAATTTTATTACCTAAGAAAGCTGGTTATTGCAAATTCATTGCTCGATTTGAAAACAATGCTTGTACTGTTGCATGTTTCACAGTGAATCCATAATCAAGGGACTGGAAAGAACAGTCATATCCCAATAAAGCATGTGGCTCTCTCGAACCTGTGGAGATTATGAGAAACCTAGAACATTAAAATCTACCATGGAAGACCGCAAGATGCACTAGTTTTAATTGATAGGAATAGAATGAAACCCACGAGCCCACCATGGTTGAACCTTTCACACTATAATGTCAACAAAATTCACATATAATGAAACCAGCCGTAGGTAGTAGTTTATCCTGATGTAAATGCAAGTTTTTTCCACCTGTATTAAAACCCAAAATAGAATAGAAGAGACTAAAATCAAGCAAAGATATAAACTAAAATCAAGCTTAAAATTACTACCCAGAGCAACAACCCAGCTAATATATAAGATGAAAGAAAAACCCAAAAAACCAACAACAAGCCGCTTCTTACCCAGAAATGAAAGGGAGTTCAAAACCCACGAACCCAGATGAGAAGATGCACAACGGATCGAAAACCGCAAGAGAAAATGCACAATGGAAGACCGCAAGATGCACTGGTTTTGGGCTCAGACAGCAAATGCTCTAGTTTGAGGCTTGGAAGACCGCAAGAGTGAAGATGATGCTCTGGTTGTATTGAAATGTCAATTTCTCCCTCCCGCGTTATGTTTTTTTTTTAAAATTAAATATTTTAATTATTAATTAACTGCCACGTCAACCCCGAGGCCGCGGCGGGGTTACGACCTGGGGGTACGTAGCAGAACTGATATAGTATATATAGACTTGTAGAGTTGTAGTTATAATAACTTATAGACTTACACTAATTTAGTTATAAATTTAGTTTAGTTATAATTATATTGATGATGTTAATTGTTACTTTATTACTAACTTAGAGCATGTCAATGTATTATAATTTATGATAGTTCTAACTTATAAGTTAAAATGCATAATGAGTTAGTCTTGTAGATGTTTAGTAATTAGTTAGTGGCGAATCGATGAAAGGTTAATTAGACCATGGGGTAGGTTAGATGAAAATTGCATAATTTATTATACAATTATTATATATAAAATTTAAAATTTTATTTTATTTTTTTCGGTCGGTCCGGTCCGGTCCGAAAATTCCTTAACTCGAGATTAGACCGAAGGCCGAAAACCCTATTTTGTGACGACTGAAACCAAGAGCGCTTATTTTCGGTCTAGTCCGGTCTGGACCGAACCGGTCAGTTTTCTCGATCCGAACCAGCCGACTTACAGCCCTAATTCCACCTATTTGCAAACAAAAATTAAAGCATGTGAATATTTTTATTAAGGTCCCGTTTGGATAGTATGATGAGATGAGATGATTTTAGATGAAAGTTGAAAGTTGAATAAAATATTATTAGAATATTATTTTTTTAATATTATTATTATTTTGAGATTTGAGAAAGTTGACTTGTTTATTATATTTTGTATGGAAATTTGAAAAGGTTGTAAAAATAAGATGAGTTGTATCAACCTAAGCTACACAAATCCATCTCACAAGAATAATGGCTCAACTAGTGACCTGGAAAATTCCACCGCAGCAACAGAAGTTTCAGGAACATTCAGGTGTGCAACCGGTCCGATTTGGTCCGGTTTTGAAAAAAATTTGGGATCGAACCGGTAGGCATCGGTTACCCTCCTAAACTGGTATCTTCGATTTTACCGATTCTGATCCAGTTTAGTCCTATTTTTCAGTTTTAATAGTATAATTAGGATTTCTATTAGTATTAGTTATAATGAGTAGAATAACTATATATTAGGATTTAGTATAATGATTTTAATTTGTTATAACTATATCATTGATAATGATAGTATTAGTATACTAATACTAATTACTATATCATTATTTTATATATAATTATTTAGTATAGTGATTTGTATAGTAATTTATATATAGATTTAAAGTATATTACTAATAGTAATATAGTATTTGACTATTAGTATTTGACCATAAAATATAAATTGTAATTAATATACATTATATACTAATTTACTAATGTACTTATAAAAAAGAATATATTGAAAATTTATTAGGCTATAAAATGTTACTAATATATATATATATATTATGTTTGAAGCAATGATCAAATAAATTTTCATGTTTAAAATTAAAATTTTATGTTATAAATTATAATAACATTATCTTATATATTAGTTTATATTATTATATATTATATATAATATAAAAATATTATATATAATATTAAAAAAAATTAATTTAAAATATATAATATAGTGAACCGGAACTGGACCAGTACTGGCTGGTTTTAGAACTAAGGGAACCAATCCCGGATCGGTCACCGGTTCCACCGGTTCGGGCCGGTTCGGTCCAGTTTTCTTGTTAATTTTTACACCCCTAGGAATATTGCATTCTGTTATTGACAACTAGTGCATTTTGTTATCAACAGATAGTGAAATAAATTTTTATTCCCAGTGTTTATTCCCTTCTTGAGTGTATACCTACCTTAGCTTGTGTCTATAAAAGCATACTAGCACAATGTAATTATATACAAATGAAATACGAATGAATTCTAGAATGCCTTCTTCTTTCTTTGCTTTATGTTATTATGGTATCAGAGTTTTCGACTAGCAGTTTCTTGATCCATCCTCTTATTTTTTTCTTTTCTTTACAATGGCCTCAGAACCTGGAAAACTCCCTGCGCCTCCTACCTCTATCTCCTCTTTCTCTCATGTAGTAACCATAAAACTCAACCCAGATAATTACCTGTCATGGCGAGTTCAAATCTCAACCTATCTTTGAGGTCAAGACCTATTTTCTTAAGTTAATGGCACACAACTTCCACCTCCTACTACCCTTCCCACTACCTCTGAATCTACTCCATTACCCAACCTAGAATACCTTTCTTGGAGCAGGACTGATCAATTAATACTCAGTGTCTTATTCTCCTCCCTTACCAACTCAGTCATCAACCATGTTATCACTTCCAAAACATCCCATGAACTATGACTTACTCTTGAGTCCATGTTCAGCTCTCTCTCACAAGCAAAATAATTTCAAATTCGATTCCAACTCACAAATTTATCCCACGGTGACCAACCCATATATGAGTTCTTTAGTAAAGTTGAAATGCTTTCAGATACTCTAGCTGCTACTGGAAACCCCCTCTCCGATAAAGAATTTGTAATGTACCTTTTAAATGGACTTGGCCCCTCATATGAATTATTCATCAGCTCTATAACAACTCGAGCAGACCCCATTACCTCACATGAATTATACCATCTCCTCCTCATCCACGAAAATCGTATGTCCCATTTTTCCCGTAGTAGCTCTAGCCCCTTCAATAATTATTTTGAGCCCTCTGCCAACCTGACTTCTGGCACCCTTCTTGATCAAAGAGGCAGGCCCCCATATCGTAGAGGTCAGTTCAATAGAGGGAGAAGTCAATTTCCATCAAGCAGAGGTTGTTTCCCTTCCCATTCAAATCCACCCAACTACAACTCAAACCGACCTACATGCCAGGTATGCAATAAGCCTGGTCATGTTGCCTTCGATGCCACTACCGCTTTGATCATGCCTACCAATTTGAACCCCCATGGTCCTTCTCTGCAAACTACACCACTCCCTTAGCTATCCTCGATTCCTCATGGTACTTCGATTCCGTAGCCATTCATCACATTACATGTGATCTATCCAACCTCAACATCTCATCGAAACCTTATGGTGGATCTGAGCAAATTTGAGTAGGCAATGGAAATGGTTTACCCATCAGTAATATTGGTGATTCTTCCCTTCAAACTCCATTTTCTTCATTTCATCTTTATAACTTGTTGCATGTCCCTTCAATTAAAAAAAATCTAATTTCCGTTTCTCAATTTTGCATTGATAATTCTTGTTTTTTTGAATTTCACTCTAACTATTTTCTGGTGAAGGACAAAGTGACCAAAACACTCATCATCAGCGGTCCTCTTTATGATGGTCTTTATCAATTTCCTTTAGCACCATCGTCTTCTGCTCCTTCCACTCACATTGGCAAAAAAGTTTACCTTAGTCAGTGGCACAAACGCATGGGACATCCTTCACTCGACCTCGTCTCATGCATTGTGCACAACAACCATTTGCCATTTTTCCCAAGTGACTACTTACTCTTGTCTAGATTGCCCCTTAGCCAAAGCTCGACAACTCCCCTTTCCACAAGCACAACTTGGACAGATAGGCTTTCACAATTAATTTGAGTCGATGTATGGGGTCCAGACCCTTTACTTTCAAGAAATGGATTTTCATATTACTTGTCTATTGTAGATCACTTCACCATATTTACTTGGTGTTTTCTCATTAAACTCAAATCCGATGTGTTGCAAACTTTCACTACTTTCATTAAATTTGCCGAGCGATTTTTTAACTCTAAAATTATCACCATTCAAACTGATGCTGGGGGTGAATTTCGGCCCCTAACCTCACTGTGCAAAACACTTGGCATTTCTCATCGCTTTTCTTGTTCTCACACCCATCAACAGAATGGACTTGTAGAATGCAAACACAAGCACATCATCGGAAATTGGCCTCACACTTCTTTCCCAAGCATCACTTCCATTATCTTTTTGGAGTGACGCCTTTGAAACTACAACATATCTAATTAACGTTCTCCCTACACCTGTCCTAAAAAATAAATCTCCATATTTTTTGGTCTATCACAAACCACCAGACTATAAATCTTTAAAAAAATTTGGATGCTTGCGTTGGCCAAATCTTCGACCTTACAATCGTCATAAAATGAATTTTCGTTCTACTCCTTGTCTATTCCTTGGATATAGTCCTTCTGACAAAGGGTATAAGTGTTTTGACATTAACACTCATTGTTTATACATCTCACATGATGTCACGTTTTCAGAAATTTTTTTTCCATATTCCTCTTCACCTTCCATTACTCCTCAGCCCACCCGACCTACAACATCTGTTCCAATTTTTCCCCAATCAATTCTTGGCCTAGGCCCATCTCCCAATCAATTTGCTATTACTCACACACCTTCACACAACTCAAATCTATCTATTATGGGTCACAGCCCACAATCATCTCCCAGTCCCGCTCCTATCACTCAACCCTCCCCAACCCATTCCCACAACCCAACTCATTCCACTTCCTCAGAACCATAAGCATCGTCTTCCCTAAATAATACCCTAACAAATATCCCGAACCCTCCCCTCATCCCTCCTCGTCCTCAAATCATAACTAGTTCCCACACAAGCTATACTAAACCTTGCCAATTCACTGATGGAACCGTTCCTTACCCTATTTGGTGATGCCTCATCTCCACCATCACCATTACCATTACCGATGAACCCTCCACCTTCTCTTTAGCCTCAAAATTTACTAAGTGGCGCCAAGCCATGCCCTGAGAATTTGAAGCTCTGGTTCAAACCCATATGTGGACTCTAGTTCCACCTTCTTGTGCTACCAACCTTGTTGGATGCAGGTGGGTTTGCAGAACGGAGAAAGGCACGGCTCGTCACCAAGGGGTTTCACCAACAACCCGACATTGATTACATGGAGATATTCAGCCTCGTTGTCAAGCCGTCAACAATTTGACTAGTGCTTTCAATCACAATTTCACATGCATGGCCCATTCGGCAAATCGACATTCAAAACACCTTTCTCCATGACGATTTGATCAAAACGGTGTTCATGCAACAACCCCTCGGATTCATTGACTCCCAGTGCCTGATTACATTTGCAAACTCAACAAAGCAATCTACGGGTTAAAACAGTCACCACGTGCCTGGTTCGCTCGATTGAGTTCATGGCTCCTTCACTATGGATTCTCAGCTTCACACGGTGATCCTTCCTTGTTTATTCTCAACATAAATGGTCTCTGCATCTTTGTCATCGTCTTTGTAGACAACATGGTAATCACTTCTTCCTCCCCCTCTGCTATTGATAATCTCATCACTGCACTTCGAAATGCATTTCCAGTTTCCGATTTAGGTCGTCTGTCATATTTTCTAGGTCTAGAACTTAATTATTTGTTTGATGGAATTTGTCTATCTCAAAAGATATACATTATTGATATTCTGAAGAAAACTCACATGCTTGATGCAAATTTGATTTCTTCACCCATGCCAACCTCTACAAAATTGTCAAAATTCAATTCCCCCTCATTTGATGATGTTACTTTGTTTCGAAGTGTAGTCAGAAGCTTTCAATATCTTTCATTAACCAGACTAGATGTATCTTACTCCATAAATAGGGTTTGCCAATTCATGCATGACCCTAAACTCAGCCATTGGATAGGAGTAAAGTGTATCCTCTCCGTTACCTCAAACAGTCTCTAAACCATGGTCTTTTCTTCCCTTACAAATAAAAATTTTCTCTTCATGCCTACTCTGATGTAGACTGGGCTGGGTGCCCAAATGATAGAAGATCTATGGGAGGGTTTTGCATTTCTTAGGTCGTCATCTCATCTCATGGAGCTCACGAAAACAACAGACAGTGGCTCGGTCAAGCACTGAGGCTGAGTATAAAGCTTTAGCCAATGCTACTGCTGAATTAATCTGGCTACAGACCCTTATAAAAGAACTTGGTTTCTCACTATCTCAAGCTCCCATTTTGTGGTGTGATAACTTAGGCGCCACATGCTTAATTGCAAATCCAGTCTATAACTCTCGAACTAAATACATGGATATAGATCTTCATTTTGTAAGGGACAGAGTTGCTGCCAAATCACTTTTGGTTTCCTTCTGTAGTAGTAAGGATCAATTGGCAGACATATTTACCAAGCCATTGGTAGTAGACAAGTTCACCACATTGCGAATGAGTCTCACTGTGGTTGCACCCCCAGTGGACTCGCGAGGGCATATCAATCTAAGCTACACAAATCCATCCCACAAGAACAATGGTTCAACGAGTGACCTGGAAAATTTCGCCGCAGCAATAGAGGATTCAGGAATATTGCATTCTGTTATTGACAGCTAGTGCATTCTGTTATGAACAGATAGTGTAATAAGTTTTTATTCCCTATGTTTATTCCCTTCTCGAGTGTATATCTACCTTAGCTTGTGTCTATAAAAGCATACTAGCACAATTTAATTATATACAAATGAATTCCAAAATGCCTTTTTCTTTGCTTTATGATATTAAGTTGAGATGACATGAGATAAAACACTTTCACTATCCAAACGGAGCCTAAAACTTTAGTATTTAACAAACAAGTATGAATTTACTTTGATACCACTAATATAAGAAATTGAAATAGAGTGTGCTTTGAAAATGCATAAACTAGATGCATACCTTCAACCATGTTTATCCAAGTATGTTGTATGTCGTCACGAGTAGAGAGACTCACCTGGATTCTAAAATTATTATTGTAGCTCAAGGTGAGCTAGAGACCCTTCCATCTATTTTATAATAGTGATGGCACCCTTCTATCAAGGGATGCAACAATCAGCTTACATATTTGTGAAAAGAGAAATGCTATAGCTACAAAAAGATTTCATAAAAGTAAAGTCAGAAATTGACGTGGTTTGATGTGAAACGTTAGATTTATTTTATAATTACCATATCTAGTCAATTTATGAGTTTACTTTTGTGAAATCTATTTGTAGTTAAAACATTTCTCTAAAATATAGATGGCGTGAATTGAGCTTCTTCAATATTTTTTTTACTCCTAAGAACAAGGATCAAGATCCCTTCAAGTTCTTGTCAAACCTCACATGGAAAAGAGAGTGAAACATGAAGTACTGAATTTTACAACATTTATTACTACCTATAAACATCTTGGGTAGTATTCAATGAGCAGTAAATGTTGTAGGGTTCACTTATATTAAATTTTTTCTCTTATTTGAAGCTTCCAAATTTTAATAAGAACTTGAGAAAATATTTTTTTTAAAGAGAAACGCATTTACCAAAAACACAAAAACAAACTCATCGAGAGTGAAAAAAGAGTATAATACATGCAAACTAGCCAATTACACCAATTTCCAAGGACTAATATTTCAGTGTTGGTGGACAAGGGATTCCCTCCTAAACTTCATTAACACATCAAGCTCACTAGGGGTAGACAAGTTCCTTGTTGACTTGCTAGTTGCTAGTGTGAGTCTAAAGACAATAAATCTGTGGAGCTAAAAGCCTGATTAAACACTAATAGAGATAGAGCTAAAAGTCTTGTGCTTTGATGCACTAAGGCATGAGGCTCGAAAAAGTTGGCCGTAAAGGTGAATAAGTGTAGGGCAAGCAAAGCGGACAAAGGGCAAGGCAACCGAAGTGAGGGGCTGGGCGGCAGGTAAGGCAAATAGAGCGGAGGCAAGCATAGTGTAGGCGGGCAACACAAAGCATAGATAGAGAGTATGTACTGTAGTAATCCTTTTCATGGTTTAAGATATTCAATGTAAAAGAATATAATGATCTTCTTGTATCTCTCTAGTGCAAATTCTCTCGCTTTCTTAACTCAATCCCCAATTCTAACTCAAGTATCGGATGCCTGTTAGGAGTTTAGAACTTCCCAGCCAAACTCTTTCTTTTCACTTGTGAGTGAAGAGGAGAAATGCATGGAGGATTGGTCTTAGCATGAAAAAGTGCTTTTAGAGGAACGAGGCCAAGGGGCGTTTCGCCCCCTAATAATTTGTATCTCTTACTTTTTTATATTTTTGTTCTTGTTCTTGTTCATAATTCATAACTGGCACTGGTCAATGCTATTAAATGACTAGTCTTAAGGGTGCTTTGTAAATCGCCAACAATATTTTAATAGATTTTCCTTATATATCATCAAATTAGAATTTAGTCTCATTTAACATTTTATAGTAACTTCATTTTATTTTCTTATTTTATTTCAAGAAATTAAATTATAATATAATATATATTCACATTAGATTATTTCTCTTTTAAAGTTTGTAATTATCTGTAAAACATATTTAACAAAAAACCCCACGTTCACTGGATAACTGGCTACTCAGTATGCAATTACACTACTTAAAAACTTTTAAATAGATGATGTTACTGCTATACCTCTTTTTTATAATTCCCATATATATTGTTTCCATTGTTCAACCTCTTACCATAATTGCAATATATGAAAAGCTTAAATGTAAAATTACCAATGTTAACGTCGTGTTTCCTATGCCTTGACAAGATTCTAGTAACTCGGGCAGGGATCTTCACATGCAAACACAAAGAAAAATGTGGGCTCGGGGTTGTTTGAGGAGCCTCTGATGCCAACGTTAGTCTCCTCGTGCATATATTGATAGTTTTAGTATTCAAAGTTTAGAGAGAGTTCTTTGTACCTCGGTAGAGGGCTTTTATACTAAGTCTGTAGGGAACATTCTGTTCCTTAAGTCAGGGTTAAGCCTTCTTGCCTGCATCCATCTTAGGCTGACCATTTAACTCAACATAGTGACTTGGGTCAGGGCCTTCAATGCGGCGTGGCTTCGGGCATGACACTTTTAATGCAGCGTTGCTCCCAAGGCAACTCTTAGTGGTAGGTGAACGGCGCGGTCACTTCTAATCCTCTCCGTTAGAGAATGGAGGGTCGTCTGCTTCTTTCATTTATCCTACCAACGTAATTCCTTAAGGCTAGGTGTAACAGGGGATGTCAGAGTCAGCGGGTCCCATCTATCCCCTGTGTATGGTTTCCCGCATTACTAATCCTCCTTTCTCTGATATGATCTTGAGGGTTGGGTCCCTTTTGGTGACTCTGGAGCCTCGAAATAGTAAGACTCGAGCTGGATCGGGACCCAGTGTTGGGCTCAGGCCCATTTAGAATGGGCCAGGTGGGAAATACCCCTCCCAATTACCCTTCCAATTCTTGTTGAATTGGTTCGACGTAATTTCCATCGTTGTTTTCTTTTCTTCTTTTTTTTTTTTTTGACGGCACGTTTCTGACAGATCTGATGTGCACTTGATTATGCCCGTTGGGTTCTTCTTGTATGGGTTGATTGAGAGACGATCCCTCTCCCACGTTGCTTCATGGTGCACTGATTGAGCTGAATTATTGCATATTTTATACATTTAGAATCAATATATTTTATTTATTTCATTACATTATTATTGGTTTTAGATGAAAAAATGGTTAAGATGAATAAATCCGAATTGTGATTTAAATTGGTTAATAGCATGATTTATGCTTAATTTTATAACTTGTGATTTAATTGGATAATGTTCATTCACATGCACAACATATTTTTTATAATCTATTATTATTATTATTTTATTTTATTTCTAGTTTCTATTATTTTATTTCTAATTTCAAATTCAAAGGACTTTCAAGTGGGCAAGACGTTGGAACAACCTAAGAACTTTCAACGAGTGTAGAACTCTTCAAATAAGGATAATGATGGGATTTGAGAGTAATTCAGATCAGAGTCCAAAATGTGTTAGGAGGCAGAATGAACATACTTTAGTATTTCAAATATTGGATTGATACAATTCTTGATGCGTTGGAAATATATCTTAAAGGGCTACAAATTTGTCTCTAATAATAATTTCCAAATTCGAACTCCTGAAGCGCGTACGTGGCTGCCAAGTTGAGTCCTAAAATTTAAGCGATTTTGTGTGCAAGAATATGAAGACATTAGGGTTTCTTTCCTACCATATGTAAGCATATCATTAGCACGAAATTGGGGACATTTCGAGAGCAATGCTGCACATTTGAAGAACTCTTTCAGACTCCAATTGCCGCTCCAGCCGCCTCCTCCATTGCCTACCACCTCTATCTCTATTCATTTGGCTTGCTCTTTTCACTCTCTTCTATTTATTTAATTTTAGTTTAAAGTTTATGGAGTAAGGTTGAGATTTTTGGTTTAGAAATTTGGGCAATTTATTTGCTATTTATTTTACTTAATGTCGCTATTTTTTTTACTATTTTAAGATTTTATTGAACAATGATTAAAATTACTAATTTAGGGGGGTAAATTTAAATTGGAAAACTGGCCTGGACCGGACCGAACAGGACTGGTTGGTCCAGTTTTTAACCGGTCCGGTCCGGAACTGGTTCCTATATTATGAAAACCGGCCAAACCTGGTCCGGTTTCGGTTCCATAGTTTCCAGGACCAGACCGGTTGGAAAAATATATATATATATATATAAATTAATTTTATATATTATACAAAAGATTTATATAATAAAAATTCAATATATTATATACATTATATATTGAATTTTTATATATAATGTATATAATTATATATCATATATGAAATAATTTCATATTATAATTTATAAATTATAACATAAAATGTTAATCTTAAATATGAATATTTGTAATTTGTTTGATCATATGTTATTAATATAATTATATAAAAGATAATATTATTATAATTTATAAAATAAAAGTTTAATCTTAAAGATGAAAAATTTAATTGATCATATGCTTTAAATATAATATATGTATATATAAAATTATTAATAACATTTTATCATAAGAAGTAACACTTTATTATATATTTTTTACATTTAAAAAAAAACCTGAAAACCGGACTGGAAACTGGTAAAACTGGAGGTACCAGTTTAGGAGGGTAACCGGAGCGTAATCGGTTTTGAAAAATGTAAAATCGGTATATACCGGTTCGGTTCTAAATTTTGTCCAAAACCGGACAGGACAGAACCGGTTACACCCCTAATTACTATGGATTAATTTTGAGAATTTGTGATTTGAATACAAAGATGAATCCCAGAATCTTGATTTTGGGGCTTTTCAATTTTCAGTTCGTATTTTGTCAATTACTTTCTAATCTAGTTTAATTCTTAGCTTAGTTTTATTAATTTCTTAGTTCTATTGCATATTAGATTGATTAAAGTTTAATTAGGACTTAAATAATTTCAGTTTTATTGTTTAATTTTTGATTAATTAAGATTGTTCAGTTTAGTTGATTCTTTGATTGTTAATTTTAATTTGTTAGTCTTTTACATTTCATTTCGACACTCAAAAATCTAAAAATATGAATCTAGTCCATGACTAGTGCCATTTTCATTCTTGTTGCACTCTTCCATCCATTGCATATACAATCATTTTTATTTTCTCTTTGTGAATATTTTCACGATTTTAAACAAGTTTGATTTTAAGTAATTTTCCATGAGGAGACGATCTAGGAATTTATTCTTGATTATTACGCGACATCCTCCTACACTTAGGATAGCTTTTGTGCTATTCATTTTTGAGTGAATCAAATTTTTGGCGCCATTATAGGGGAATAGTTGCTTTACGTAAATTTAGACTCATTATTATTTTTTTATCTCAATTATTTCTTTCATTATCTTATCTCTTATTACACATTTCACTTGTCACCTATTACTTAGTCACTTGAACCTTACTTATGCTATTTGGACTGACGTTTCATGTTATGGATGATGGACAATTCAAATAGGTTGATTAGAGTTACATCGAGCACTGAGAGTAGTACACAGCTTAGAGATAGATAGCTCTTCTGTTTTTTTGTTTTTTTTTATAGACGAGGATATTGAAATTGAACAAACCATGGCTGCACTCGCACCACGTACTCTTAGGAATTATTTACAGCCCACCTACACCACTACACCATCATGCATTATTTTATTTGATGATAAACTTAATTTTTTATTAAACATGACATGATGTCAGTAATACCTCAGTTCTACGGGATGAATTTTGAGAGTTTTTATCAATACTTAGACAGATTTTGAGTTGGCCTGCACTATTTTAACTGACCAAAATTTTTACGAGTCCGAGCCCATTAACGGATCCTGGAAATAAGCACAGCAGCTAACTTCCCACCGCATGCACATCTCTATCCCTCTACGTTCTTGACAATTGTTCCTGTATTCATACAACACATACCCATCTTCTAAACAAGGTTTGCATCGCTTGGATTTTTTGGTGAAAAACTCTTTTTATATAGCCTCCAACAGTAGCACTAGCTTCACTGCCCATCGTAGAACAACAGCCGCCGCAACCTGTTGCCATCGAGAACATCCTTCCCGTGTGAAGCCCAGCAGCGCAGCACCCCCCAGCTCAGCCACTTGCCAACCAGTCGCACCACCCAGTCAATGCGGTGTGCCCCTCACTTCAACCACCTTGCGTTAGCCCCTGCACCACCAGTAACATATACAGCTTCCACCCCACGGCACAACAGCCCGAGCAACGTGACAAGACCTCCCTCACGGGACAGAAGTCGCCTTCCCGCTGCCCAACTCCATGCTCGTATCCCTCCTCTGAGCCAAAATAGTTTGCTTGGCCACCATATGCACCTCTGTTTTTATATCTAAAAACAGAGCACTGCCAAAGGAAACAAGACCCCACATATCTCCAGTGACAGCCACCGTTCTCAACGGAAAAGGCCACAACCCGGTCTTGCTACGTCCTGCACCACAGGACTGCACTACCTCTGCTTCAAACCACCACCCTCCCTCTCGGTAACATCTATCCCGCACGCCGTGGCCCTCGCTCTCTCACTCTCCATTTTATTTTTTCTTTCTCTTGTGCTTAGCCCAGCTTGACGGCATCTCCGCCGCAAGCCTGCTCTCTAGCCGCGTCACCACTGCCTACCCAGTTCAGCCGTTGCACGCTACCGCGTGGTTTCTCCTTGAGTAAGCCCCTGCCACCGTGCATGTTTTAGTCTTCTTTAGTGTCTGATATAGTTTACTAAAAGGGAATCAGATATATCGGTTAAGAAGAAGAGTCTGTTTTTACCTTCCTACCCTTTTATTTTCTAAATCATGCTTTAAATTTTGGAAAGGCTTGTAATGGACTAAAAGACTTATACTGATGGGCTTAGTTTTATCTGTTTGATGTTTAAATCTAGTGAGCTATTTTTTCTAGTGGGCTGGCCCAACCACTAGAAATAATATAGTGGATATGGCCCAACCACTAGTAATAATAGTGGATACGACTTAATCACGGGTTATAATAGTAGATACAGCTCAGTCACGGGTATAATGATGATTTATAACCCTACTACGGGGGTTAAACATAGTATCTATCCCGATATGATACTCCGATATGATGAAAATGAGATTTCAGATTTTTGACATGTCAAAAGATTTTGAATAAGAAATTTATTTAAAAGCTTCGCTCTGAAATTTTTGGTAACATGCTTTGATTATGCATTCTGAAAGTAAATATTTTGTACTACATTTTGAATTCTAAAAATGCTCATGTTTACATACTAGTATATATTTTCTACTTACTAAGCTGTTGATAACTCACTCTTTATCTCCATAATATTTTTCAAATAATTTCGATGCATAAGCTGGAAGACAAGAATAGGGAGTACTTGCAAGTTTTGTTGATCATAGAGGACTAAGTGCCTTAGGTTACAAGGGCTTTTTGGAGAGTCTTTTTTATAGTGCTAAGATTTTATGTTGCTTTAGTATTTTGAGTAATGAATATTTCTAGTCTATGTGGAAATGTTAATGTATATTATTGAGGTACTTCTAATTGCCTTTATGTAGGAACATATATATTTTTGTTGAACAAATAGGTTAATATGTTATTATGAAGACTCAGGGTTATTTTAAAAATATTATTGAAGATGATTTTTAGGTAATATGAGTTAACTCTCTAGACCAACGGCGATGGGGCATTTCATTAACAAATGCGCAAATAAGGCAAGGCCAATTTTTCTGTGCTGACCAAACCTCTAAAATAAGTAGGAGCCTGAGATAAAGATCTCCACACACGCGTTACTCCATTTGCCCCCAATTTTGCCAAGTAATCTGCCGGAGCATTACCTTCTCTATATATATATGCTTCACAAGAACATCACCGCTATGAATAATGTCCATAAGCTCATCCCCAGTAGTCTTCTAAGTACAACACATCACACCTCTACCAATGCACCCACTTAACACAAACTTGAGAATCTGATTCCACGTCTACTCGATGGATACCCAGCTCTCGACAGTAACGTAAGCCAATAGGCATTGCCTGCAACTCTGCATTGATGTTAGTTCCTGCACCAAGGTGTTTCGAGAATGCTAGACAAACATCCCGAAAAGAGTCCCGTAAAACATCTCCTGCACCCAAAGCTCCCGAATTTCCCATACTACTTCCATCTATGTTTAATTTGAACCTTCTAGGCGGTGACTTCAACCAAGTTACAACCCGCATCACTTGACGTTTAACTGGAATCACAGGAACATTCAGTTCTTGGAGGCGAGCTTCATCCACATGCAAAAGTCTTTCAAATTTGGATTTCAGGTTCTGCAGTTTACCCACTGTAATTCGGACAAGTCTGCATACTTCTTCAGCTGAGATCAACTTCCCTTCCATCCTCGCCTTGCATCTACGTTGCCATAGTCTCCATGAAATCATACACGGAATTATTCCAATGATGCTTCCCATTTGTGTCACTCTTGAGGCCCTCCTGAACCACAACACTGTGGTTTAAAACCAGGTTCTGCTCGAGTCATAAGGAACACACAAACAAACCGAAAAAAATTTCCAAACCTTCGAAGCAACGTCTCCCGCCATTAAGACATGATTCAAATCTTCCAAAGACCCTCCTGCACAACAGTCACATTTCGAAGGAATTGGAATACCCACCCTTCTCAGCCTCTCATCAACACTTAAAATAATTGTTCATTGCCTTCCACATGAAAACAGAGATTTGTTTTGGCTAGGTTGCATGTCAAACCCAAGATGCCCAACTCACTTTCGGAGCACGAACACTAACACACTCCCAAGCACTCTTTGTTGAAAACCTCCCATCATTGTTATTTATCCATACCAGAATATCCTCACTTGCTTTGCGTGAACCCAGGAAACTACTTATTTCATCCCCTTATCAATACCAACCAACCTTTCCAACTTATTAATGTCCCATCCATTCTCCACCTTCAAATCACATATTTTCAGCTTCAGCTCTTCCACCATCTGATTTAGATTAGCAGGAGGACCCCCATCCAACCAGTTATCAAACCAAAAGGACAAACTCTCGTCCCTAACCTTCCATTCAGAGTGTTGTAAAACTAAAGGGATGCTATGGATGACCATGCGCCAAAAACGTGTTACCTTTTTTGGATCAACCAAAGAGATATGATTATCACCAATATACTTCGCATGAAAAAATCTAGTCCACAAATCATCACCTCGCAGGATCTTCCAAGCAAATTTGGCATGCAGAGAAGCTTGAACATCTTCAAACTTTCGAATGCCAATGCCATTCTCCTTTATCGGTTGACACATTTTTCCCCATGAAAACCATTTCTTTTTTCCTTTCCAATTCTTCTCACCCCAAAAAGATGAGCTAAACATGCGAATAATAACATTCAAAACCGATTTTGGAAGTTGAAGAATAGCTAGCAAATGTGTTGGTAAACTTGCCAAGACATGTTTCATCAGAAACAATTTACCCCCACTAAATAAACATTTGATCTTCCATCCACCAATCTTTTCCCTTAACCGAGTGATGAGAGGATCCAAATATCTTCTTAATAATTTCCCAGAGACAATAGGAACACCAAGGTATGTGAATGGAAAAGAGCCTTCTACAAAACCTGTGATCCGAAGAAGTTCACATTTTCGCCCAGTTGAGAAATTCTTGGCAAAATACACCGTTGTCTTGTCCTTGTTTACACACTGGCCAGATCATTTCTCGTATATTCCGATAACTTCCATCAAACGTTTAACAGATTTTTTACTCCCATTTGCAAAAATGACAACATCATCTGCATAAAGAAGGTAGGAAATAAGTGGTGTACCTCGTGGATGGGAAAAATTACCAATCCTTCCATTGGAAACATTATTCTTTAATAAACGGAATAAAACTTCTTCCATGATAATGAAAAGGTAAGGCGAGAGAGGGTCGCCCTGACTCAGTCCTCTTCCACCCTGGAAAAAATCACGAACAGTCCCATGCATCATAATAGAATACCACGGCGGGGAGATGCAATTTCTAATTAGCCCACACACTGTACTAGAAAACCCAAACCTCTCCAAAACACGCAATAGAAAATCTCATTCTAGCCTATCATAGACCTTAGCCATATCTATTTTAAAAATCACATTACCTCCTATCGTCTTTCTATTAATAGAGGAAACCATTTCTTGCGTTAAATTAATATTATCAAAAATGCGTCTTCCGGAAATAAATGCATTGTGTTCCATAGAGATCATAGAAGGAAGCAAGTGTGTCAACCGATTAACTAAAACCTCAAAGCATATCTTATAAATTTTTGTGCATAGACTTATGGAGCGAAATTTGTCAAAACCTGTAGTTTGTGGCACTTTAGGAATCAACACCACCAAAGAAGTTGTGAAAAACCTCGAAAGAGGAATGCCACTAAAGAACTCCCTTACCGCTTCCATCACATCCTAATGAATAATGTCCCAACACGCTTTATAAAACCCGAAACCAAATCCATCTAGACCCGGGCTGCTCTCAATGGGAATGCTAAATACCGCTTCTTTAACTTCCTCCACCGAAGGTATTCGACACAAACGGCAATTTTCCTCTGAAATAATTGGATCAACCAACCCTTCTAGAAGACTGCGAACTCTACAAAATAGGAAACCGCACCATCATGAACTGCTTGTGGGGAATGTAAGACAACACCATTGTGAAGCTTCATCTCAAGCACCTAAGTCTGTTTTCTTCGTTTGAGCAGAGTATAGAAAAATAATGTATTTTTATCATAGTTGTGAATTTTGTACCGTACCGGCCGGTACGGTCGAAATTTTTCGTACCGGCCTGTACCGGGCCATTTTTTTTTTCAAACTAGAAGCTTATTTTTTAACCCCCAATTCAGACTAGACTATTTATAATTTATATATATATATATGTATTTATATATAATTTATTTATATATAGACTATTATTTTGGAATATAATTTTTATATATAATTTATTTATATATTGACTATTCCGAAATGTTATCCCGAAACACTATCCCGAAATAGTACTGGTACCGAAATATTTCGTTTCAGTGCCTTGACCGGTACAACGTCCGGTACGATATTCAAAACATTGATTTTTATCCTCTAGCTCCAACCACCGAACCCTGCACATTAAGCCAAATGAGTAGCCTCTCTTTGTTCCCAAGTGTGAAGTTCAATCTTAGCAGCCAAAAGATCATGCTCAGTATCCTCATCATACTGCCCCTACAAACTGGACTTTAGGACTTCAATTCGATGCTCCAACTCTTGAATGTGGTGGTCAGTCCATCCAAATACTGTTTTGTTCCAAGGTTTGAGCCGCACCTTCAAACGTTTAATTTTTTAAACCAATTTCGTTAGTCCCATTCCAAGTACTCCTTCCTCTCACAACTCCTTCACACAACAATAAAAATCAGGATGGTCCACCCTCATTTGTTGAAAGTGGAAAGGGACGGGCCATATGACACCGCATTACTTGATAAAGAAATAACCATTGGCACATGATCAAATGTTGTACAAGGTAAATAATGCATAGAAGATTCCGGGAAACAATTAAGAAAATTCAATTCCATCAACGTGCGATCCAACCGAGCCCAACTTCAAGCTTGTTGTCCATTACACAAAGAGAAACTCTTCCCCAAGAACTTCATCTCAATCAAACCACAAGAATGAATCTAAGCATTAAACTCTTCCATAGCCTGCATGGAACGAGGTCTTCCACCTCTCCTTTCATTATCATTGGCTATAATATTAAAATCCCCAGTAATTAGCCAGGGGATACTTGATCCCCCCTCCCTTTCCAAGTCCTCCCAAAGCCTCCGTTGTAGGTCATACTTACATTTTGCATATACAAAGTAAACTTTAAACTCTTGCAAGCCATTAGAAATCATGATTGTAATATGTTGATTAGTCATTGTTTGAACAGTAACCCCTACCTCCTGCACCCAGAATAACCACATCTTCCCTTCCACTGCCTCATTCGACAAACAAACATCAAAACTAAGACTACGTTTAAGAGCATCCATGGAAATTGCAGATGAAAATGGCTCCTCTATAACAAAAACTTAAAGTTTATAACTCACAATTTTCTTTAATCTTCCTCTAGACGTCCCTATCCCCCGAACATTCCAATATATAATTGGTCTGATCATAAATTTAATTTAGAGGAATAAGTTATCACCCGCTTCGAACTTCGGCCCTTCACCATCATCTCTTCTGATTTCTTCTTCTTTTTATTTGAAATTTCTAAATCTAATAATACGTCCTTACTCACACCCAAAGGTTCCGTTCCTCATTCACTATCAGAGAGACTAGCCATCTATTCATCCTCCCCCTGAGCCCTCTCTAGGTCCAACTGATCCCTCTGAGCCTTCGCAACAGACTCTTCATTCATATCATACATGTCCTTAGACCGTTCCATTTTTGGCAAAAGTGAAATACCATGCTCTGTTTCTTCAACCTGCTTGCTTTTCTCATACTCTTTCACCCCATGATCTAACACAAGCGTTTGTGTCAATGGATTCACAGCAGTCCCATCTTCCTCATCTCTATTTTCAGAAGCCACAGTCATTTATTCAACTCTGATTGGATGCATTGGTTTTGAGTTTTCCAAAACCAAAACCTCAGTTTTCTTTGCATCATCTACATTAGAATCAATCAAAACATTTTCAGGCTTCCTCACCACCGTGTATTCCAGTCTCACAATTGGCTTCTCCTTTTCCCTCTGCAATTTCCCCTTCTTACAAGTCTTCTCAGTATGTCCCTGCCTTTTACAATGGATACAATACGCTGGGAGAGTTTCTTAAACCACCTCTTGATAACAACTGGAAGGACTTGCTGGCACACCAATCCAGAATGACATTAGAGGTTTCTTCACTGCGTCCAACTCCAAACAAACCCTTGCACCATCAGTTCTCGCTGCACATCTCATTGAATTATCACTACAAATAAATCTACCAATTGGCTCCATAAAAATACATAAGATAAAGATTGGTAGAAATTTGGGGCCAAACCAGGAAGGAAAACCCAAACTGGCACAACGGACAACTCCTCGTCCTTATCAAAATCCGGAGACCAATGAAACGGCCCATATTGAACACCATCGATATCACAAGCCTCTCTCGAGAACGCTTTGTTGAAATCCTCTTCCGATGTAAGATGGACAAAAACATTACGATGTTGTCTCCTTGATGAAACTACCGCCACCCTTGCTGGACCCCATCTACTCTTGAATATGGATAGCATCCAAGGAAGAATGTTGACACAAAAATTTCAAAACCATTGAAAACCTGAAAGGCTCTACTGACTTCTTAATCTCCTCTTTCGAAAACTAAAAATACACCTCCCCATCCATCATTTTAGGAGCCCTCATGGCCAACGGAATCTCAGGAAGCGATTGAGGAGTAGCAAACACTAGGTTTGCAAAGGATCTTGGTTTGGCTGTCGGCATAGGACCACCAGGGGCCCCTGCGGCTATCATGCAAAACTCACGTAAAAACCCTAGCACGCCAATTGCCAATTGCCTAATTCGTATCGCCTATCGCTAGTCCTTATTCCCACATGCCATTAATCATACTTTTATTACTTTAATTCTCAAAAAGGAGAAGCCTGAGGTAGTGGCTAATTATAGGCGTATAAGCCTTTGTAATGTAATTTATAAGCTAATCTCGAAGGTGCTAGCTAATAGACTTAAAAATGTTCTGCCTAATGTTATTTCATGTTCACAAAATGGTTTTGTCCCGAGTAGACTTATTTATGACAATATTCTTGTAGCCTATGAAGCGATTCATTTTCTAAGAAAAAATAGAGCAGGTAAAGCTGGATACATATCTTTGAAGTTTGATATGAACAAACTTATGAGAGAATTGAGTTGGAGTTTTTGGAACTAGTTATGAGAAAGATGGGTTTTCATGATAAGTGGGTAAAGTTGATTATGAGGTGTGTCAGTACTGTCTCTTTCTTTATTATGATTAATGGTGAACCTAAAGGTCCAATAAACCCTTCTAGAGGCTTTAGACAAGGAGACCCACTTTTTCCTTATCTTTTTTTACTGTGTACTGAAGGTCTAATCACACTTCTACAGTAGGCAGCACAGGATAAAGTGATAGTAGGCATTCAGGTTTGCTAGGGCTCCAAGGATCAATCACCTACTGTTTGCAGATGATAATGTTCTATTTTGTAGAGCTAATATGCAAGAAAACCTGAGAATTCCACAGTTGCTAGAGACTTATGAGAGAACTTCTGGCTAGAAGGTAAATAGAGATAAAACATCCATGTCTTCAGCAAGAATGTCAGTCCATCACACCAAGAGGAGATTATGGCTTTTTGGGGTGTCCAACAATTTCAACAATATGATAAATATTTGAGATTGCCTCCTATGATAGGTCGAGAAAAAACATAAATTTGGAAGAAATTACAAGGCTGGAAGGAAAGATTACTCTCACAAGGGGGAAGGGAAATTCTCATCAAAGTAGTGGCCACGTCTATTTCAACATATACAATGAGTTGTTTCAAGTTTGCTGGAACTTTCTACTCTGAGTTGGAGAATATGATGGCAAATTTTTGGTGGGGTCAAAGACATGATGAGAATAAGATTAGATGGGCAAGTTGGAGGACGATGTGTGATTCAAAAGATGAAAGAGGTATGGGGTTCAAGGATCTCAAGTCTTTTTAATATGGCTCTGCTAGCTAAATAAGGATGGAGGATTATGAATGAGGAGTCTACTCTGGTGCATAAAGTGTTCAAAGCAAAGTATTTTCCTGACTCAAGTTTCTGTTATGCAAAACTAGGCACAACCCCATCTTATGTATGGTGAGGAATCTGGGAGGCAAAGAATGGACTGTTGAAAGGCTGCAGATGGGTAGGGAATGAGAAGACTATAAATTTCTAGACAAATTACTGGATACCAGAAAATAAAAACATCACACCATGTAGCAATGAGATCAGCAGTTATTAAAGGAAGAAAAAGTGGAATGTTTAATTGATCAAACCACAAAGTGGTGGAATGTAGAGAAGTTCAGAAGCCTTCAAACACCAAGAGCTACTGTAGAAGTCTTGAAAATCATTTTAGCACCAAGGGATTGAGAGGACAAATTAATCTGGGAGCATGAAAAGGATGGTCAGTATAGTGTGAAAAGTGCCTATAGATTTTATTTCATGCCATTGGAAAAACTAGAGATGAAGGTGAGAGCTTGAATGTAGAAATTTAGAAAAGTATATGGAGGAAGATTTGGAAGTCACAATTACCAAATAAGGTGAAGGTGTTTGCATGGTGAGCTTGTAAAAATGGCTTGCTGATTCTGCACAACTTAAAAACCAGAAAGGTGGTTCTGGAGGATGAATGCATTTTATGTAGGGAGGATGATAGGTCCCAAATGTATAGAACAGAAAATACTAAAGGAAAATTGTATTCTCTTCGGGTGAGAATGTACCACAATTTGACTCAATTAATTTTTGATGATTTCATTCACCATTCATGTCTGCTTAAATAGCAGAGTTAGGTAGCTTACATCCCGAAATAAAAGGAAACTTGCAGACTAAATAAAAGGAAACTTGCAGACTCAACTTGCGGACTAAGAACCAAACTTGCGGACTAAGAACCGAAATTATTGCTCATGAAACAGAGCATAAAACAAATAAAACAGAACGTAAAATCAAAATGAAACTAACATAAACGTAAGTACTGAAGACCCTTTCTTCTGCAGACTCTTTCTTCCGCTTCAGGCTTTCGTGCGCACTTCATGCGTAAATTCCTGCTGACCCAGTCGCGCCCCATGCATTCCACGCCCCATGCATTTCGGTTCCTCACGTACCAGATCATCCCAAATATTTGGGATTCGGTTTATGGAATCTTGATGAACGACGTGGCCTATCAGTACTCCCCCCAACCAGCGGATCCTTGTCCTCAAGGATGGTATGCGAGAATTTGTCTAGTAATGCCGTAGTGGTTTCCCAGGTGGCTTCTTCCGTGGGCAGATGCTTCCATTGCACTAAGCTTTCTTCGAGAAGCTGTCCTCCATGCTTGATCCAGCGAGTGTCCAAAATTGCTTGTGGTTCGAGTTCAATAACTCCTTCATTTGAGATGGGTGGCAATGCTGTCGGTGTTGGCTCTTTATGGCCGTCATGCTCCCTGTATTGTTTAAGTAGCGATACATGAAACACCGGATGAATGCGTGAGCTTTCCGGCAATTTTAATTTGTACGCCACTGGTCCACATTTCTGTAAGATTTCGTAGGGCCCGTAAAAACGAGTAGCTAATTTCTGATGGGCCCGTTTGAAAGCTGTTTGTTGACGGTAAGGGTGTAGCTTCAACAAAACCCGTTCGCCAATGTCAAACGAAATATCCCTCCGCTTGGTGTCTGCAATTTGCTTCATTCGATTAACTGAGCTGGCCAAGTTACTCTTGAGTTGTTGGAGTATTTCATCTCGATTGAGTAGTTGTTGGTCGACTTCGTGAACTGGGGATAGTCCTTCTGTATACGATGGGATGGCAGGAGGCAGCCTGCCATATAGTGCCTGGAATGGAGTCATCCCTGTAGAACTATGATAGGTGGTATTGTACCAATATTCTGCCCAAGGTAAATAAGAACTCCATTTGCGGGGCCACTGGTGCACGAAACATCGCAGGTATTGTTCAAGGCAGCGATTGACTACCTCCGTTCGTCCGTCGGTCTGTGGGTGGTATGCGGAACTGAGCTGCAATTTAGTACCTGACATTTTGAAGAATTCTTGCCAAAATTTACTAATGAAAATTGGATCTCGATCACTAATCACGGATTGGGGCATTCCGTGGAGTTTGACAATTCCTTCTACAAATTTATCTGCCACGGTTTTAGCAGTAAATGGATGGGTCAATGAAAGGAAATGCGCTGATTTACTCAGCCTGTCGACAACCACCATAATTGTGTCCTTGCCTTGGGAGGTTGGCAGACCTTCGATAAAATCTAAGGTGATGTCGTCCCACACTCTACAGGGAACGGGCAATGGCTGAAGGAGTCCTGCAGGATTTAGTGTTTCGGTTTTGACCTTTTGACATACCTCGCACGCTTTGATGTATTCTTGGACTGATTTATGCATGCCGGGCCAATAGAACTGCTGCCTCAATCGTTTGCATGTGCGTAAAACGCCGGAGTGTCCGCCCATCTTGGTATCATGAATCTCATGCAGCAGTTTTTCGCGTAGGGCTCTGTCATCTGGAATGACAACTTTGTCTTTGAAGAGAAGTAGCCCGTGACGCCATTTGTATGGTCCGTTGGTTTGGTCAGTTGCCAAACGACCCTTTGAATTGACGTATGGATCTGTCGCTGCGGCTTGCTTGATTTCCTCCCATAAACTGGCTTGCGGAATGAAAATTCCGTGAAGAATAGGACTGCCCTGTTTACGGGGATAGTGCATCTGCAGCTGAATTTTCACGTCCAGGGCGATACAGTATTTCATAGTCATATCCGAGAAGCTTTGCTACCCATTTTTGTTGTTCTGGTGTGGCGACCCGCTGTTCCAAAAAAAACTTGAGACTGCGTTGATCAGTTTGAATGTAAAATTTCTTACCCAGAAGGTATGGGCGCCACAAACGTATAGCCTCAATGATGGCTAACATTTCTTTGGCGTACGTGGACCAGGATTTTTTTGTCACTCCCAAGGCTCGACTCATGAATGCTATTGGTTTGCCTTGTTGGGATAATACAGCTCCAATTCCGTCGCCGGAGGCATCTGTCTCAATGGTGAAGGAGTCGTTGAAATTGGGCATTGCTAATGTAGGGGTTGATGTCATGGCCTGCTTAAGTGCAAGGAAAGCAGTCTCAGCTTCTTCGGTCCAACCGAACTGGCCTTTCTTGAGGAGGTTGGTAAGTGGCCGAGCTATAATGCCATAATTTTGGACGAACTTTCGGTAGTACCCTGTCAGGCCTAAAAACCCACGCAGATCTGAAATATTAGTAGGTCGTGGCCATGTCACCATTGCTGCTATTTTATTTTTGTCCACCTCGACTCCTTGGTTGGTAACAATATGCCCCAAATATTCCATTTCCTGTAGCCCAAAGGCGCATTTACTTGCCTTGGCAAAGAATTGATGTTGCCTCAATATTTCTAAGGTTTGCCTGACATGCTCTAAGTGTGCACCCCAATTAGGGCTACAGATCAATATGTCATCAAAGAAAACTAAGATAAATTTTCTAAGATGAGGACGGAAAATGGAATTCATAATGACTTGAAATGTAGATGGTGCATTACATAAGCCAAATGGCATAACCAAGTACTCGTAATGTCCATTATGCGTTCGGAAAGCAGTCTTAGGAATATCAAGAGGATTTACTCGTACTTGATGGTACCCAGCCCGTAAATCGAGCTTGGTAAAATACGTGGCACCATAGAGTTCATCTAACATGTCTTCAACAGTGGGGATTGGGAATCGATCTTTAATTGTTGCTGCGTTGAGTGCGCGATAATCTGTACAAAAACGCCAATTGCCATCTTTTTTCTTGACCAATAATACCGGCGATGAAAATGGGCTAGTACTCGGTTGAACAAGTCCTGAGTTTAGCATTTCTTGGACCTGTTTTTCAATCTCATCTTTTTGATAATGCGGATAGCGGTATGGCCACACATTTACTGGTTCGGTTCCCTCTCTCAATGGAATGCTGTGATCAATTTCATGGACAGGTGGTAAGCTCGACGGTTCTGTGAAGACATCCGAAAATTCTTGTAGCACAGCTTGCATGCTCGGGTGTATCTGGTTTTGGGTTTCTTTATTGGTGACCTGCATGCACAAAGCAAAGATGGTATGGCCTGGGCAAACACCTTTGGATAATTCTTTAAGAGTTGCCGCTTGAATATCTTGGCCATCGATTCCCACCAATAGTCTGGTCTGGTTCCCCCAAGAAAATTCCATGGTCATCTTTTTCCAGTTGCACACCACGGACCCGAGTAGTTCGAGCCATTGAATTCCCAGAACTAGATCCAATCCTGTGAGTGGTAGAGCATATAGAGTTAATGAGAATTTGATGCCTTGCAAATTTACTGGTACCTGATCGAACCTCCCGTGGCATTTAAGATTCTCGCCGTTAGCTACCCGCACAGTGAAGGTTTTAGTTGGTATCACTGGTAATCGAAGTAGGTTGGCCATACGCTCACTAATAAAATTGTGAGTTGACCCACTATCGACTAGCGTAATGACGTTGTGTGCACCGATTCTGGCAGCCACTCGCATGGTCTTGGGTGCTGTCCAACCTGTTAATGCATGCAACGTAATTGTTGGATCGATAGGCCCTTCGTGGTTCTCCTCTCCGGTTGGTTCTTCATTTTCACCATCACAGACAACGTTTGCATCTTCATCGTCTCCTTCCAACATAAGAATCCGGGGCCCTTGACATTTATGCCCTGCAGTAAATCGTTCATTACAGTTGAAGCATAGGCCTTGAAGTCGTTTTCGCTGCATCTCTTCCCAACTTAGACGTCGAACTGGGGCAACAGGTGCTGTTGGCGCTGTTCGGTTTAGTGGCGGAAGCGCTAGGGGGGCCCGCACTGGAGGTGGAGATCTTATGAATCTCCGTTGTCTTGCCAGCTGGTCATCTCTCATGCGTGCGAAGCTGATGGCCTCTTTCAATGTTTGTGGTTTAAACATGCGAATCCCGTATGAGATGTCTGTTCGTAAACCACCCATAAATGTTCCGATCAGCGCCTTTTGTGTCCAGCCTCTAACTCAATTGCCCAAGCGTTCAAATTCCCTCTGGTATTCACGCAAGGAACTCGTCTGTTTAATCCTTGAAAGGGCTTCGTCAAAATCTTCGCACTCCGAAGGCCCAAAGCGAGCCCAGAGTTCATCTTCAAAATTTTCCCATGAGAGAGCGCGCCCTTCTTCTTGGAATGTTCTGCGGATCCATTGCCACCATTGGTTGGCCTCTCCTTCCAAATGATAAGAAGCCAAAGAAACTCTTCGAGCTTCCGGAGTATTTTGAAATTCAAAAAATTGGTTCACACGATTGAACCACTCTGTCGGATCATCTCCTAAAAATCGAGAAAATTCAAGTTTTGCAGTTTTGGAGGATACCACCATACGTCCCCCGTCGTGGCCTTCTTGATGGTGATTAGGAACTTCTTGGTTGGCAAGCAAGACATCGGAAAGGCGATTGAGAGTTTCTTCCATCTGATGAAGCCTATCGGTCATGCCGAGCTCCATCCTATGTAACCCATCCTGCACTCCACCAAGCCCGACCTCCAACTACTCGATACGCTCCTTATTGGTTCCCATTACAATGAACCTGGCTCTGAGGCCAATGATAGGTCCCAAATGTATAGAACAGAAAATACTAAAGGAAAATTGTATTCTCTTCGGGTGAGAATGTACCACAATTTGACTCAATTAATTTTTGATGATTTCATTCACCATTCACGTCTGCTTAAATAGCAGAGTTAGGTAGCTTACATCCCGAAATAAAAGGAAACTTGCAGACTAAATAAAAGGAAACTTGCGGACTCAACTTGCGGACTAAGAACCAAACTTGCGGACTAAGAACCGAAATTATTGCTCATGAAACAGAGCATAAAACAAATAAAACAGAACGTAAAATCAAAATGAAACTAACACAAACGTAAGTACTGAAGACCCTTTCTTCTGCAGACTCTTTCTTCCGCTTCAGGCGTTCGTGCGCACTTCATGCGTAAATTCCTGCTGACCCAGTCGCGCCCCATGCATTCCGCGCCCCATGCATTCCGGTTCCTCACGTACCAGATCATCCCAAATATTTGGGATTTGGTTTATGGAATCTTGATGAACGACGTGGCCTATCTGAGGAAGTGGAAGATACTGGACATGCCCTTTATTCTTGCCCATCCATTAGAGAGTGCTGGAAGAAACAACTAAAACGTTTTCCCCCACCTGGATTTAGAGGAAAGTTTGAGGAGTTAGTATAGGCAGTTATGAAAACTAGTACATAGGTGGAGTTAGAAAAGCTTTTTCTCATTGCATGGGGAATGTGGTGCAGAAGAAATCAGAAGATTCATGAAGATAAAGATCTATTTCTTGAACAAGTGGTGGAATATGCACTATCTCTACAGAAAGATCATAAGGAGCTTCAAGGTCGACAAAAACATCTGACTCACCTACAATGTTGTTGGGCTCCTTCACCTTCAAGAGCAATGAAGCTGAATGTCGATGGGGTTGTTTTTCATGATCGTCATAGAGCAGGGGTGGGATTATCCTTAGAGATGCCAAGGGTGAAGTTGTGATGGCTGCTACTAAAGAAGAGAACGAAGTTAAAGATCTTACAGAGATTGAACTTCTCGTTATATTTAGAGGGCTTCAACTATGTATTCCTATGGATTTAAATGAACTAATTGTGGAAAGTGAGTCTTTACTTATGGTGAAAGAGATACAAGCTAGTGGAGAATCTTTATTACTATTGGGCAACCTGATTTAAGAAGTTAAAGAGCTAATGCAGAAGATCTCAATCTTTACTGTGCAATACGTTAGGCGCATAGGAAATGAGGCTACTCAGACTTGCAAAAGAACGTAGATGACATTTCCAAAGTTCTTTGGATGGATATGCATTTGTAATGTTTTTCTTCTCATTGAATGAAATGGCTTTGCTATAAATAAATAAAAAGGATACAGGGTATAAAAATACACAATTTTTTTTTGGATAATGATAAATTTACAATCTTTTTATTATCATTTTACTACTCTCAGTGTATTTTTTTAAGTATTTTTTTAATATTTTTAATGATTAAGAAAATTTTTTAAAAATATACAATTTTATTAATAGTTACTTTCTTAACTATTAAATAAAAAATTTAAAAAGATTAAAAAAATAGTAAAAAAGTTGTTAGACTATCATTATTATTTTGTTTTTACTTAACCCTTATTTTGGACGTGCGCGCGGGTGCTACTGCTTAGCATGCTAGATGTGACCGAATCCTACGGAAACTTTTAATTTTTTGTTTTTCACTTTTTCATCATTTTCTAATTAATTTTTATTCATTTGAAATACAAAAACTGAAAAAAAAAAATATTTCGACAAGGATTCCGCCACATTTTTTATGCTAGCTAGCGTTTTCCATTTTGGAGTACTGCACACATTCCTTGAATTCTTGTTGATCACACACACACATATATAATTATATTCACGGGAAAAGTGATAGTACAATAAGGTATCGTTTGTTTTTACAAATAATTTTATTTTATTTTATTATTATAATTTTTTTTAATTTTTATATAAAATATAATAAATAATTTAATTTTTTTAAATTTCAAAATAAAATAATATTTTATTTACTTTTTAATTTTTATCTTATTTCATTGCTTCACATGTCTAAACAAATTAGCTAGGGAATATATTTCTAGGATGGCTGTTGGTCTCTTTCGGCTATATTTGGAATCTATAAGAATTCATGACTTTTTTGGGTAGCTCTAGGCCGCATGAGTGTCATACTGATACATGGCACGGGAATTATGAATTGATTTTTCAAGCACAAACACGAGTACTGTATATATATGGACAAGGTTGACTATCACTTTCAGCTAACTCACATCCGCCTTTACTTTTTTTTTTCCTTACTTTCTTTCTTTTTTTTTCTTAAATAACAATCATGTCTGAGAATAGAATCCGTGAATATAATTAGAAAAAAATGATTTATACAAAATATTTTTATAAAAAATGATGCGTTTATTGAGGTTACCTCTCGATAAAATAATACACAAAATAAATAAAAAAATGTATTTTGCACTTTCGGTAGAAACTCTCCGGACCACGGCCCTAGTAGTACCTATTTTTTATAATATTTTACGTGACTATATTTTAAATAATGAATATTTTTATAAAACACCTTAATTTTAAGAATAACATTATTTTATAAAAATATCATCCTCTCACAATATTATTATAAAATATGTTATAAAAATATATTGTGTATCATTACTTTATAATTAGTAATGATCATTAGCTGTTGTATTTGTAGTATATTGGATAATTTTAGAGACTTCTAACATTAAACCCTTGTGTTATATATCTTATAATGAATATAGTCTAAACTTAAGTTTTAGATCAATTGTATAAAACATCCGTTAATATATAAAATAAATAATAAAATCTATATCTTCTTATCGGATTAAACTTTTGATGTAAATGATAATTTTTCTGAAGTCGAGGCTCCGTCATTGATCTAGTGATGAAATTTTCTCGAGTGTAGGGCCAGGATCTTGCGACGCACAAAATCGTTGCAAGTAACATATTAATTCGCTGCAAAAACTCATTTTAATGAAAACCTAGCATGCAAGAGTAGATTCAATTTTAGACGGCTGCAGCGAGTTCTAAATCGATGAGAGAAAGGTCTTTTGCATCAATTTTTTTAGAGGTAATTTTATAATCAATGGAAAAGATCAATTTTCTTGTAGTGGGAGTTAAAATGGCGTGCACACGCATATATTGATCTAATATATATTCAGGCCAGTTTATGCACTGATATTGTATTATAAGTACTCATGATGCACGTACATGCATGATATATTAATCTAGATATCATATATCATTATGCTTGCCAATTGTTTTCATTGCATATATATATACTCATGTCGGCATGCATGCCATGCCATCATTGGTGAATAAATCTTAGGTTTCAGTCAAAAAATATGATGAATACCCCATGAAAACATTGAAAAGTATCCTAGCTAGCACTATTGTCTCTTCACAGAATGATCTTCCTTTTGCCTATATATTTTTTTTAAAAAAAGAAAAAAAAAAATCAAGTTATTTGGCCCCATATTTTACTACAAGAAAAATGAGCATTTATGACTAATTTTTTGAGATGAGAATGACTATTTGTAACGAGAATAGACTTATTTTATCATAAAATAATCATTTTAATAGGAAATAACTGTTCATTTGCAAATAAATAGTTTAATTAACTTATCACATAAACTTTTTGTCGGGTCTCTCATTAACCTTGATCCGTATAATCCATTGGATCATCATAGATATCACATGGGAGAAAACAAAGAGAGAGTATGACCTATTTTTTTAAGCCAAAGAGGCCAATAGATTTCTATATCTAGCTACTAGCCACATGGAATGCCAGTTAATTGGGGCAGTGTGTGTGTGTCTATATAATATATTTATATATATATATATATATATATTAATTCGACTGAGAGAAAGGAAGATTCAAGAATAGGTAAATGCCATATAAAAAGGCAAACCATAAAACAAATTGAGTATGCAAGCATATCAGATACAGATGGCAGATACCAAGAGAACTCATGTGCAAACCAAGCTCAAGATGGAAACAACTACCATTCATGTTTCTACCTCAATCTCTATGGATTTGTACCCCAAGTTTCCAAAAGAAGATGGAGTTCTTGTGGTCTGTAATGGTGAAAATGGAGTCTCTGCTGCTCACCAGTTTTCTGATCATCATCATCATTTATTATCGGACAGCACAGATTCTGCTGATCATGATCATGATCATGATCTTAAACATCCACGGATTCCTGGTTGGTTTGCAGAGCATTGTCCAATTTGGCCAGGTGATCAGTACTTTCACTTTCATTGATCATGAAGTTCTGAGAATTTCTTATATGCATTTATATGTGTGTATATATATATATATATATATATATATATCCTTGTTTTTGGATACAAAGCCGAATTCAGACAGCTTATAAGTTATAAATTCTTTTTTTTTTTTTATTATTATTATATATGTATATATATTATATATATATATATATATACACTTAATCATCAGTTATAATATCCATTATCATGATAATTTTCTTTCATAATGAAATTCGCTTTTGTCCATAAAATAGAAATCGATCTCCGTTCAACTGAGAACTTTGAAATATTCAAAAAATAAATAAAAAATGTCCATGCGCCTTCATTATTGTAGGGCATGTAATATATATACACACACATACATGGTCATATATATATTTTAGTCAGAAAATAGTAGTAGTGGTATTAATTATTATGGGATAGTATCGGTTAATTAAGACCATTTTCATGTTAATTAACCTTAACTAGATGATCTTTAGATCAGTAATATTTTTTTTAATGATTTTTCTAATTAATTGCAGTACATTTCTGACTTTGGTCTCTCTCTCATATATATATATATATATATATATTTATACAAATTAACATGCGGCGCACGTACGTACACAAACCATCGATATTCCAAAAGTATTGCATCATCACATTGTGGGTGTTCTAGCTTTTTGTGCATGCTTGCTCTAGTGATGAGAAATGAAAAATGTTAAATGTACTTAAGAAAAATTTATAAAAAAATTATTCTCCACATGTCAGTTATTGATACGTTGAAAATTATAAAATTTAAAATTAAAAAAAAAAAAACTAACAAAATGAGTCTTATAAGTAAAACTGTAAATACATATAGTACTACTCAATTAGAAATTGTAAATACATGTGGCTCCTCTAATTAATTAGCACCATCAACTATATGTAATCCCACTCCTTAATTTCCTGTATATAAAATAATACACCAAAAAAAACAAAACAAAACAAAATTTAAGAAAAAAAAAATAGTTTATTATTATTATTTTGGTTGTTCTTTATTTTTGGATTCAGTAAGCATGCACTCATAATGGTGAAGATCTAGACATGTAAATGATCTTGCGCATGCGTGTTGATCGATCATGATCATCGATCATCAGTTCAACGCAAAGGTTGCCCAGCTATTACTTCTGCTTTGAATCTTTTATGTTCCACTACTGCTTGCACTATATATAATGGACCATAATAACAAATATTATATATATATATATGTATATATATTGTAGGACAAGCACACTTTCTAAAGGTGGAGAAAATTCTGTTTCAAGGATCGTCCAAATACCAAAGTATGATGGTTTTCCAGGTATATTCTTTAATTACCAAGTTTTTGAGTTTCATCAGTATAATAATGCAAAAGCAGCATGCATGCATCATGTGTTTAATGCGACTATATATCTTTGAATTTTAATAGCTTCGATAATTATTACTGATCAATGCAGTCATCGGCCTATGGCAAGGTTTTTGTCCTCGATGGAGCACTACAACTTACAGAGAAGGATGAATGTTCTTACCAAGAAATGATGACCCACCTTCCACTTTGCTCTATTCCTAATCCAAACAAGGTACTTACTTGAGATAATATTCCTTTTAAGTACTATATAATATGAGAAATGCATTTCTTTATCTTAGGTTATATTATTTCTACTCAAAAAGGTTTGTGTGCTGATAATGCGGTACTTAAATATATATAAATTTAAGCGATAAACATATGAATCTAGCTAACTTAATATGCGTCGCATGTTGATCAGTAAGTATTACGGAGATAATAAGAAGATCTAAGATAAAAAGTAGTAGTATTGCTTTTCTATTCTAAGGCCTCTATACCACACATTATCTATATGCGTAATTTGATTTGAAAGATAAATTTTAAAATTTAAATATTACAAATAAGATGATTTCATGTGAATTGTGTGTGGTGTAGAAGTGATCTTAGAATAACATTTATTCCAATATTGTATTGATACAAACTGAATGATAATTTGCATTGCTATCTCATGCATGCACCTGTGTGATTACTCCATTAATTTTCATCTCGATGGATCAGGTATTGCTTATTGGGGGAGGAGATGGAGGTATCCTACGAGAAATATCTCGCCACTCTTCTGTTGAGCAGATTGATATTTGTGAAATTGACTCAATGTTGGTTGATGTAAGTACAGATCATCAGTTCCCATGCATTAAACTATATATATATATATATATAATAATATATATTCCAGACTACCATGCTTGATCAGTACTGTTATGGTTAATTCTGGTTTGAATTTGTTTTCAGGTGTATAAGCGATTTTTCCCAGATATTGCAGTTGGATATGATGATCCTCGTGTCTCACTGCATGTTACTGATGGTAATTAATATGCACAATTCAAGTAATATCAGCTTGGATCTGGTAGCTAGCTAGGTTCCTTTTGTGCTTGTGCATGCATGTATCTAACAGCTAGCTAGCTATCCCTTTATTTTTGCCGGGCATATATGCATGCAGGAATTGCATTTTTGGAGTGTAGTAATGCAGTAGGAAATTATGATGCAATAATTGTGGACGCCTTCGACCCAATAAGTCTCTCTCTCTCTTCTCTCTCTCTCTGAGTCAATTTTCTGCCTTTCTAATCAATTATTTTGACAAAAGTAGAGTTTTCTGATACGACATGAATATGTATAATGATTATGTGCATGTAGGGCATGATCATGAGCTTTTTGAAACCTCTTTCCTTGAATTGGTGGCAAAAGCACTCATCCCAGGAGGAGTGCTGTGCATTCAAGCAGAGAGCATTTGGTTTGGATCCCTTGACATTGGAATGCTCGTCACTAAATGTCGACAAATATTTAGAGGCTCGGTCGAATATGCATGGACAATTGTTCCTGCATATCCCAGGTATACATAAAATAATTAGCTTATAACTCTTTCATAATTATTTTACAACTTTATATGATATGAAATTCGTTTTTAATTAATTGTAAAATAGTTGTAAAAGAGTACTTAATGTAGATATATATACTATAAACTTTGTTCGGTACTCTAATATACATCTAATAGATCAGTATGATCATTTTCATGTCAGTGGGGTTATTGGTTTCTTGCTTTGTTCCACGGAGGGGCCGCCGGTGAACTTCAAGATTCCGATCAACGCAATAGACCCAAATGAGAGTTATGGGGTTGCAAAAACTCCATTGAAGTTTTACAACTCAGAGGTAGGTCCTGATCCTCCATTTATACAACCTTTTACCGATCATGTGCTCCTTCTAAATCTAGTACAATATTGGTTTGATCATCTTTTTCCCTTTCAGGTACATTCCGCTTCATTTTGCTTGCCATCTTTTGCTAAGAAGATCATGATTGACTCCCAACTAATTAATGGCCGCACCATGAATGGGGTTGGTACAACAACTACTACAATGTCGTTTAGCTCTCTACATGATAAGTGATCATCAAGTTCTAGATCTTCAACCAGACAATCGAAGCAAGTTGCCTTTATCAGCATTGTTTGTGCCATCATGATTTACACAGTCCGACAATAATCTCCACCCAACTCAATCGGACATCATGATTATGTTTCGATTGTATTCTTCTAAAAGTTAGATTTGCTAGCACTACCAATTGATTTGCAATATGGTTGGCTTGAAAATAACAAATTATTGCAATTTATATATATGCTATCCCTATATGTAGTCCACATGACAATTTATTATGGGCGCTTCTACGCCCACTGCTCTCAGCTCCCGTTGGGAGCCACCATTAGTTATATATTTTCGTGTGTTTTTTTTTTTTACATGTATTTTTTTAACACTTTCAAATAATAAAAAAAATCACAATATCATTAAAAAATATTTCTTTAATCATGAAGTAAAAATTTTTTAAAAAAATGTTAGTGGGTTTTTTTTACATGTAATTTCTAAACACTTTTAAATAAAAAAAAAAATTCACAACATCATTAAAAAAATATTTTTCAAGTTCCAATAGCTAGGGATGAGGCCAAGGGGTGCCTGACCCTCCTCAAGCTCTGATAATTTTTCTTTTAAATTGCGTCTCCTGTCAAAGACTAAGGGGTGCTGTGTAAATTGTCCACAATTTTTTAATTGGTCTCCTCTAATTACCTCAAACTAGAATTTGGTCTCATGTAAATTAGGCGATTATTCTCTCTATTGTATCTCTCGAGAAGGCAGAGGTCAAAGGGAGATAAGAGCCTAGTGGGTAAAGTATTCTCAGAGAGAAATACAAGGAAGGAGACAATTGCATCTACTATGGCAAAGGTGTGGAGAGTAAGCAAGCCAGCGACATTCCAGGAGGTCAGAACAACTGTTTTTGTGATTACTTTTGCCACCCAAGCCGACAAACAGAGAGTCTGGGACGGGAAGCCATGGCTATTTGATAACACCTTTTTGCCCTCAAACCGTCTGATGGTTTTACCCAGCTGCACAAGATAAGCTTTTATCAGGAGATGTTTTAGGTTCAAATGCACGATTTACCTTTGACATATATGAGGAAAGTTGGGCACTTGAAGAAGAGTGTGAGAGAATAATAGGGGAAGAATGGTGGAGAGAGTCAGTTAGTGCGAAACCAGTTGTAAAGGTGCAAGATCTTCTTAGGAGATGTAGTGGTGCTTTGATCAGGTGGAGTAAGAAGCCTGCTAAAGACAGTAATAAGGAAATAAAAGAAAAAATAGCAAGCCAAAATCAGTTGCAAGTAGAAGAAGGGAGTCACAATAGTGAGGAGATTAAGAGGATCCAAGGAGAGTTGGGTCAACTGCTTGATCAAGAAGACTTAAAAGTGGAGATAGAGGGCAAAGAAGTACTGTTGGGACCAACTTTGAGATAAGAACACCAAATACTTCCATGCATGTGCAAAGCAGAGGAGGAGGAAAAATACTATCCAGAAAATCTGTGACTCCAACAACAGAACTTAACAAAATTAGATGAGATAGAGGGAGCTTTCAAGTCATCTTTTGAAAAGCTATTTACTTCCACAATGCCCTCATCAGAGGCTATTGCAGAATGCGTGAGAAATATGGAGACAGTTTATTGAAGAAATGAATGACAACATCTCAAAGAGTTTCACAAGATCAGAAGTAGAGGCAGCAGCACTACACCAGATGGCTCCTCTAAAGATATGGAGCATGCTTTTATCAAAACCATTGTAGTATTGTTGGTGAAGAGGTTTGCCGAGCAGCTTTGAGTTTTTTAAATGGTGATGTTATTTTCCTTCCCTTGAACTCCCAAGCTTTATTTTTTAAGGCCCTTGGATAAAATATTATAGTACCTTTCAAAAACAAAATCCGATTAAATATAGAGAGTCGGGAAAATAATAACGCCATAAAAATGCCATATTTTGAAAGCAATAATTAGGGTGAATGTTTATAATTGGGGTTATCAATGATAGTATGACTTTAAATTAGGGTTAGTTTCTTTAGAGTTAGGGTTTACATATCTTTTATGAGCAAAACAACAATAGTTAGATCAAAATGAATGGGATTTCCATTGATTGTAGGTTTTAGTACTTTTTTAAAAGAGAATATATTTACAATCGTGAATTGTACAACCGCCGCGTAATCGTTTTAAAAAAAATGAATAAAATATGAGACTAACATGAAAAAAATTAATTTTTTAATAGTGAATCCTACTATTTTTCAAAGTGATTATGTAGCGATTGCACACTTCACGGTTGTATATAGAATTACTCTTTTTAAAATGAA